>NW_024750910.1:445000-482500 GCF_018991925.1 Homarus americanus
CTGCTCAACATGTACTCCATCGCTCGCCTCGAAAATTGTGACGACAACAAAGGAGTCGTCGCCTCTGAGAACTCACAAACACGAGCTAAATTATGCAAAATTTGACCGTGTGACTGTGCCCTCGCAACAACTCAGGGACGCATTAGGTACATTGGATTATGCAAGAGACGCCAAACAATGCAGAAAATGACGCATTATCCAAATTCTAAATGAGATGAAGCTCAAGCAACGACAAGTGCAAAATGTTGTCAGTCGCTCTGGATGCTGTAGAATGAATGAATGAATGAATGACTGAATGAATGAATGAATGAAGAAAGGCAGAAGGTAAACCAGGAATATGTTAAAACAGTTGTGAGGAAACTGGGAGGTGTATGTTGATATTGTTACGGCTTTCTGTCTCAACACAGCTCTGTGACCTGCTCTTATGACCTCTCCCAACACAGCTGTGACCTGGCCTTGTGACCTCTCCCAACACAGCTGTGACCTGCCCTTGTGACCTCTCCTAACACAGCTGTGACCAGTCCTTGTGACCTCTCCCAACACAGCTCTGTGACTTGCCCTTGTGACCTCTCCCAACACAGCTCTGTGACCTCATATGGTCTTGGAGGTCGGTTGAGGTCGACCTGCAATAGGTATGACGTGGCTGAATAAGGTCGATTGAAATTTAAATAAAAATCGAGCGAAGTTGAAAACAAGTCGAATTGTGGTAGAATAAAATCAAATAAAGGTCCAAGGAGTTGGTGGAAAATAAAGGTCGGTTGAAGTCGAATAAGATAAAGTGAGGTCGATCAAGGGTTGAATAAGGTCGACTGCTTTTCTCTGGGCCATGTCAAGCACCAAATTGGGTATTGGAGAGTGGGAGGGTGAGTTAGTGGGGGGCCAGGCTGTGGTCCGCCTTGATAAACAAGAAGAACGCTCTGCTCTAACTCACGGCGTTCTGTCTTATCGCGGTGTTCACTGGGTGTTCAAACTCGGGATCTATTTGACGTTCATTACCAGGGTTTACTCGGCGTTCACTTTTAGCGTTCATTGGGCGTTCACTCGGTGTTTACTCTGCCATGAAACACTATGTTAATTCTGCCACTTGAAGCAGCTCAGTTTAACACCTTCCGGGTTATTATGCAGTAAAAATGGTCGCCTATTTTTCTGTGCTTAACACGTGGTGGATCATTCTGTCTCGTTCTCTGTTATTGTGTCTTTTACGTTCTTTTTTTCTCATTCTGTCTCTCTTTATAATGCAAACACTCTCTATTCGTATCTCGCTTTCTCTTTATTTGTTTTTCATCTCTCTCTCTCTCTCTCTCTCTCTCTCTCTCTCTCTCCTCCACAGAGCGGGAAGGAGAGAAAGAGGTTCTTTACACAGTAAACGTTTGTAAAATTTCTTACCAGTGACTTTCCGCGAAAACAAAATCACGAATCAGCAAAATAAAACAGTTTTTCCTTGTCGAGGTGACCGCGTCCGCGAAAACAAAATCACGAATCAGCAAAAATAAAAACAGTTTTTCCTTGTCGAAATTTGACCGCGTGTGGGAGGGAGGGAGGGAGGTGTGTGGGAGGAAACATGTGGGAGGGACGGGTGTGTGGGGGAGGGACGGGTGTGTGTGTGGGGGAGGGACGGGTGTGTGTGTGCGGGAGGGTGTGTGGGGGGTGGGGAGGAGAAGGGTGTGTGTGGGGGTGGGAGGTGTGTGTGGGGGTGGGGAAGGTATTATTATTGGGAGGTGGGGAGGGTGTGTGTGGGGGAGGTGGGAGGTGTGTGTGGGGGAGGGAAAGGGTGTGTGTGTGGAGGGAGTGTGTGTGTGGGGGAGGGAGGGGTGTGTGTGGGGAGTAGGAGGGTGTGTGTGTGTATGGGAGGGAGGTGTGTGCGGGGAGGGAGATGGGATGGGTGTGTGTGGGGGGGGATGGGATGGGTGTGTGGGGGATGGGATGGAGTGTGTATGTGGGTGGGATGGGAAGGGTGTGTGGCGGATGGGAGGGTGTGTGTGTGGGGAGAGGGTGTGTGGGCAGGGGATGTGGAGGGTGTGTGGCGGATGGGAAGGGGTGTGTGAGGGATGGGGGAGGGCGTGTGTGAGGGAGGAGAGTTGTGTGGGGGAGGAGGGGTGGTAGTAGTGGGGGAGGGAGAGGGTGTGTATGTGGGGGAGGGAGAGTGTGTGTGCGTGAGAAAGTGGGAAGGATGTGTTTTGGAGAAGGAAGGAGATGATGGTGTGTTTGGGGAGACGGAAGGAACTGTGTGTGTTGGGAGAAAGGGGGATATTTGTGTGGGTGAGGGGGCGTGCCCACACTCCCCCTCACCACCACCACCACCACCACCACCACCACCACCACCACACTCCCCCATCACCACCACCACCACCACCACACTCCCCCACCTCCAACACCACAGTACCAGTTAGACAGAACATTGGGGAACTTTTCAGCGTGTGACAATACCCCAACAATGCACCTGGAAGCAGAACAAATGTGTAAATTGATTGGAAATTCAGGCATTTTCGGATTGGAACATCGCGCTCCGTGTCTACTGGTGCGTGTCAGGGCCACCCTCATCACGCCTCCCTGTTTCTCCGTGTCTTTATTTTGTCAGTGCGGTGCGTGTTTTCCTGCCATACGTAACACTGTTCTGTATGTGGCATAAGTGACACTGTGTCATATGTGTCTTTGTGTCATACAAATGTTTGTGTCGTTTATGTCGTTTTTATGAGAGACAGAGAATGCGAATTAGTTTCCACAGCTTTTAATCAGTTCCAATTCCAAGTAAGTTTTATCTGATTTCATTCCCTTAACATATTCTGTACTTATTGTAGCCTAAAGAATATATATATATGCCTTAACAACCTTATATATATATGTAACAACAACCCTTATATGCTTAACATATATATATATATATATATATATATATATATATATATATACTCATGAGTATAATCATAAATGCACAACACTCCCATCTCTCACACATTATACCTCAAACAAAAAATAAACAGATTAACGAGGCAACCATTGTTCACTTTAACGATCGTTTGACAGTAGTAATGACCAATCACAGTGATCACCCTGCCTGTGGCTGTCGGTCGTAATTGGTGGTTGAAGTTAAAATCACAGTCAACTGTGTAGTGATGCGGAAAATGCTGGAATTATATTCGTTTTAGGTAATTTGTGGAATTAATGGCTTTTGATGATCATTTTTCATTCACTGTGACAACCGAATGTGGAATGTGTTTATGCGTGTGAGTGTACACGTACACACACACACACACACACGCCCGCGCGATTGACCACTATTAGTAAGTTGTGAGTCTAGAGGTATCTGAACTGTATGTGGTCATTGTTTACAAAGGTAAAAACATTAAGAGTAACTTTAACCATTGTTGTAAGTGTTGTAAAGTCTACCAATTATCTGCTAATCCGACCATCGCTTACAAAGGTGAGAGTCCCTAGGCTGTAAATGGCTTTGTTATTGTTTACAAATTCAGAGATTGTAAAGGACCTTCCCTTGATCACCAGGAGGAGGAGCAGTGTCAGAAAGAGGAGAATGTTAAAAAAGCAGTTGGCCCTGACGACATCAGCCCTTATGTCTTACGACATTCTGTCAACGAGCTTGCTGGTCCTCTTTCGACCGTCTTCAACAACTGCCCGGTGGAGCTGATCCGTGGATGGGGTACACGTTGGCAGGTGAATTTTGCCCCTCAGAAAACACAAACAATAGTGGTATCCGGCGGCCGCCCACGACATGAAGGATATAATTCTCTTTGGGGAAGTGTTTCTGCCACTCTTGGATTACATGACAATCCTCGGAGTGGTCTCTGAGAAACATTTGAGGATCGACAAACATCTCAACAACTGCGCCAGCCCGCAAGGCCTCACTAAGGGTCTTCCCCTTGAGGAGTCTGACTACAGTAGATTCCTTGACCACAGTGGGTCCTGACGCTCTATAAGGCCTTATTTAGAGTACTCATCCCTGTAGTGGTTGTCCAACGCTCCTTCCCACATTGGAAAACTGGACAAGATACAGAGGCGAGCCCTGAGATTGACGGATTCTGCCTCACACCCTCCCCATGACATCGTCACCACCGTGGACTCTCTGGAGCACCGGAGAGATGTGGCGGCCCTGACGGTGTTCCACAAGGCCCAGGTCCAAGAGTTGCCTCACCTGGCGGGACTCAGGCTGCCTCTACGAGCTGCGCAGAGGAACACGAGAACGGTGCTGTCGAGCCTCCAGCTGGTGGAGGTGCCAAGGTTACGAGCCAGTCAGCATCAGAGGACCTTCAGGGCCAGAGTGTCACGTCTGTGGATCCTCTTCACGGCGGCCATACCGGATATCGGTCAAGATGGCCGCTCATAGATGGTGAGCGACACTCCCAACTCTGCTGATTCTTCTACGAACCTGACTTACTCGTCTGTAATTAGTCCAATGTCCTTAACTATGTACTGCATGATAATTTATTGTAACAATCCTGGGGAAGGTTTTTCAGATAGGAAATTTTTTACCCAAATTCTCCTTTAAACCAGTTATCATGTGATTAGGCTAGAACCTTGTCAGTGATCTCCATGTAATCAACTGTCAAAAAAGAGGGAGAGGAGAAGCAGTAGCAGAGGAAAGAGAAAGAAGACGCAGAGGAAGAGAACGGAGGAGAAGCGGTAGTAATAGGAGGAGGAAGAGGAGCACGGGGAGGAGGAGGAGACAGTGGAAGAAGAAGGTTTGCTGTGGGAGGCGAAATTCCTAACGAGGTTGTCAAGGAAGGAAAGTTGTGGTAGAGCGTCCTACGGCATCATCACCCCCCGCCAGACTGTCAGACGTACAGCATCACCCCCCGCCAGACTGTCAGACGTTCAGCATCACCCCCCGCCAGACTGTCAGACGTGCAACATCACCCCCTACCAGACTGTCAGACGTACAGCATCACCCTCCCCACCAGACTGTCAGACGTACAGCATCACCCTCCCCACCAGACTGTCAGACGTACAGCATCACCCTCCCCACCAGACTGTCGACGTACAGCATCACCTACCAGACTGTCAGACGTACAGCATCACTCCTCCCCACCAGACTGTCAGACGTACAGCATCACCTCCCACCAGACTGTCAGACGTACAGCTTCACCTCTCCACCAGACTGTCAGACGTGCAACATCACCCCTACCAGTCTGTCAGACGTACAGCATCACCCTCCCCACCAGACTGTCAGACGTACAGCATCACCTCCCACCAGACTGTCAGACGCCAGCTTCATCCTCTCCACCAGATCACCGTCAGATGTACAGCATCACTCTCCCCCACCAGACTGGGTCAGACGTACAGCATCACCCTCCCCACCAGACTGTCAGACGCGGCTCAGCATCACCCTCCCCACCAGATCACGACGTACAGCATCACCCCCCACCAGACTGTCATCAGACGTACAGCTTCACCCTCCACCAGACTGTCAGACGTACAGCTTCACCTCCACCAGACTGTCAGACGTACAGCATCACCTCCCCACCTGACTGTCAGACGTGCAACATCACCTACCAGACTGTCAGACGTACAGCATCACCTCCCCCACCAGACTGTCAGACGTACAGCATCACCCTCCCACCAGACTGTCATCAGATGTACAGCATCACCCTCCCCACTAGACTGTCAGACGTACAGCATCAATTCCCCCACTAGACTGTCAGACGTACAGCATCACCCCCATCAGACTGTCAGACGTACAGCATCGCCCCCACCAGACTGTCAGATGTATAGCATCACCCCCCCCTCCCACCAGACTGTCAGACAAGCATAACCTAACCTAACCTAACCTAAACTTTAGTTACAATAGAGTCTTAGTAATATTAAGACGCCATTTTCCTCCGGGTTACCAAAAGGTTATTGCTTGAATTTCTTTTCCTCTCTCTCACTGGAGCAAGAGAGAGATACTAGAACCGGCTGCCGGGGCGATGTAATATTGGTACCGTAGCTTGAGTGAGGGAAGCAGCTGACGGTGTTCTCACATCTCCAGGCAGTGGGAAAAAGTTAATGTACCGATGAATGGATTACTTGAAGATTAACCCTCCTCCTCCCTCAACTTATTTCGCTTTAAGATTATCCATCCTATCGGTGGACTAACCTAACCTAACCTAACCTAACCTAACCTAACCTAACCTCCCTCCCAACTTATTTCGCTTTAAGATTAACCATCCTATCGGTGGACTAATCTAACCTGACCTAGCTTAATCTAACCTAATTTAACCTAACCTAACATAACCTATTCTAATTTAACCTAACCCAACTTAACCTAACTTAACCTAACTTGCCTTAACCCAATCTAAACTAACTTAAAAACCTAATCTCACCTGTACCTGTGCATTATAGCCAAACCTCTAATTAATTAAGCGGATGTCTCTCAAGGTATAACCAACTTACCTATTCCGTCCCCACAAGCAAATTACTGCAACTGTATTTAAACTTGTAATATCGCACTTAACTGAACTTTCTACAGCCAACACACCTGAATTATTGTACCTGCAGCTGACGGTCAAACCGGATATCGTGTACAAGTTTCTGAAATTATAATCTTTATGATATCGTCAGCGAGAGAAAATGGTTCTGAGTGTTATTTCTAACTTCAATTTAGACGATATAGTTTGTTCTTCTAAATTTACTTTCTCAAACAGAATTAGGCTTCGTTTGTTGAAAGCCGGTCACAGGAATTTATTATAATTTGAAAATATATTCTTTTTTTTTTTAATACCCCATAACTCAGGAACGTTTAATTAATTCCTCCATAATACCCCCCTTTCGTTTACAACTCTACCGTTTAATAAACTCCCCATAATTTAATACATCCCATAATATTCCCCTTCGTTTAAGAAATCCCCTACTGCTAATAAACTCCCATAATTTAATACACATCCTCCATAACTTCCTGTCGTTTAATAAATACCCCCTCAAAAAAACCTGATAAATATACTGTACGAGTTTTGAGATGATAAAAAAATAAATAAAAATAAAAATAAATAAATATGACGTCAGGAAAATCCCACAATACAGGCTGTTGGAAATTTGGCAACAGTGTGAACAGACCTTGAAAAATAATATCCTTCCCCAAAATTGTCAAATGGATAAACAATAGTCCTTTTCTGTTTTTTGTTTGTTTGACCCACAATGCACCGCGGTCGCCATATTGTTCGCCATGTTGGAAATCTGGTAAACAATGGACGATTGGCAGTCTGTCTTTTAACGGTAGCATTTATTCCGGTGAGACAGACAGACAGACAGACAGGCAGATAGGCAGACAGGCAGATAGGCAGGCAGAAAGAAAGAAAGAATGAAAGAAAAACAGAGAGAGAGAGATTCGCACCGGGAAACAAAATGATGCAAGGCTCCATTATAACGAGGAGGAAAAGATGTTCGTCTCTCTCGTCACTAATCTATACCCAAATCACAACCAATCTATACCCAATCCACAACCAATTCACAACCAATCCACAACCTTCTATATACCAACAACATATAACCTACAACCAGATGGCAGATTTTGTGGAATAGTCCGCTTGCGTTTTGTGCCTCGTCATCATCTTGATCAATATTACGCTAAATCCTGAGTGGTGACACAGGTACACACTAAAGGGATCAGGTCCTCTACAGTTGTCACGGTACACCTGGTCAATTACCTCTGTTGTTGTTTTGTTGGTGTTTTTGTTGGTGTTTTTGTTGGTGTTTTTGTTGGTGTTTTTGTTGGTGTTTTTGTTTAATTATTGTTGTTTTGCTGTTTTTATTGTTTGTTTGTTTTGTCGTTTTTTTTTTTTTTTTTTTTGCTTCATTGTTTTGTTAGAGAGGTGTTTTTTGGCTCGATAGTTCTTCTCTTTCTTCTTCTCTGGGGGTCCCACACGATGAAGGGGAGGAGAAGAGGAAGAAGGAGGTGGAGGCCTGGAGGAGAAGTAGGGGAGGGGGGGTGGAGGGGAAGGTGGAAGGGGTGAGGGGAAGGAGGGGAGGTGGAGAGGAAGAGGGAGGGGGGGGAAGAGGTGGTAGTAGTAGTGGTAGTAGTAGTAGTAGTAGTAGTAGTAGTAGTAGTAGTAGTAGTAAACCACCATCACTGTAAAAACAACTACCTTATTGTTACAACAGCAGCAGTACCACCACCATCACCTTCAGTACACACACACACACACACACATTGCACAGAGCCATATTAATACTCTGCTAATCTTTGCAAGACTCGCTACTATGGGGAGAGACGATGGGGGAGGGGGGGTAGAGAGAAGGGAAGGACAATAATAGAGAGAAGAAAAAAACGAGATAGAGAGAAAAGAATGAATGAATGAACGAGAAAATAAGACAAAGGAGAGAGAGAAAATGACAAAATGAGAGAGAGAGAGAGAGAGAGAGAGAGAGAGAGAGAGAGAGAGAGAGAGGTAAGTCGACTCAGTCTTATCCCAGTCTCAGAACTTTACTCCAGAATATGAATATCAAAATATCATCTAACTTCTGCTAGAGCTGGCAAGAATAGACCACCAAGAAGGGAGTGATGAGGTCTCGGTGGGAAATCTTGGCCAAGGGGGAAACACCATGGAAAGGGGAGATACGAGCTCTTAGTTGGCTACAAGACAGAAATTCAAAGTGATAATGGCCAAGTGTCAAACATTCCTTAAAAATTGGCTAGTTTAGGAGTGTTGAAAGTTGGAATGTATTGTCCAAGGGGTAGGATGGGGGAGGGGGGGGTAATCTCATCTGGGAGGTCGGTGTGTGTGTGTGTGTGTGTGTGTGTGTGTGTGTGTGCATGTGTGTGTATGTGTGTGTGTGTGTACGTGTGTGTGTGTGTGTGTGTGTGTGTGTGTACGTGTGTGTGTGTGTGTGTGCACGTGTGTGTGTGTGTGTGTGTGTGTGTGTGTGTGTGTGTGTGTGTGTGTGTGTGTGTGTGTGTGTGTGTACGTGTGTGTGTGTGTCTGAGTGTGTGTGTGTGTGTGTGTGTGTGTGTGTGTGTGTGTGTGTGTGTGTGTGTGTGTGTACGTGTGTGTGTGTGTGTGTGTGTGTGTGATGTGTGTGTGGTGTGTGTGTGTGTGTGTGTCTGTGGGAATATAGTGGAGTAAAATATATATTAGTTATGCTGGTGTTTTAAGTGGATCAGTCTTGACTAAAGTGGCTCAGAGTTGGGAGATAATGTTAAACTAAATTCATGGTTTTGTTGCACCTCTGAGTCGCTGTGGCTGATGTATAATGTCCCTCGTACACTGGGGAGAGAGAGAGAGAGAGAGAGAGACATACACACACACACACACACACACACACATGAATATTTACCAACGCCAGTCTCTCTACGGCTCCTCAAGACATGTAAGACATATCTCATTATTTTTTCTCTAAACTCCTACGGGAAAAATTATTAATATCTCTCAAGGCCTTCAAATGTTTTTTTTCCTTTCTTATAAAAAAAAAACTGTGTCAGATGTGTTTGGAAATTGAAGTTAAAGTGATAAGAGATAAGAACAAACACAAGGTAAACAGACGCTATCACTCAGTTAATTCTATACAAACAGCCCTTGAATGTTTATAACAACACCGACGTAGACTTTATCCACAATGTTCATAAATCTTAAATGTTTGGAAAATTTATTTACAAATTTCAGCCTTTACCGTCAACACATGTTATTGGGATAGGGTGGTGGGTCGGCAAGAGTCGGGTGGGGGTCGGCAAGACGGGTTGGCAAGAGTGGCTAGGGTCGGCTGGAAGTTGGTGGTCGGCGGGGAAGAGGGGTGGTCGGCGTGGGGGAAGAGTGATGATCGGGGTGGGGGAAGAGAGGTGATCGGCGTGGGAAAGAAGGGCTTGTCGTGGGGTTAGTGGTCTAGGCTCCTCGTTCCAAAAGTCAATGCTAATGTTTCCAATATTTTTCACTACCTGTTGACCATCTTAGAGCATCGTGGTTGTTTTGTTCGTCTCTCCATAATGTTTCGTTTAGAAGAGATAAAAAAAAAAAACCGAACAAATTAGATCATATTAAATAAGTTTTCGTATCGTCGACATGAAAGTGATGTTTAAATGAGTTTGTGATTTAATACTGTTGCTCTTTGAGGCTCGTGATGCAACAACAACAACAAGTGTGTAAATGGAGAGAGAGAGAGAGGGCATAAAAACATACATTCTCACCAGACGACCATCAAAGAAGAAAGCTCATTGTGTATGTACTCTGACCCTTGAGTCCAACACTTTGTGAGGTACCTGTACTCTGTCTCACCTGTCCCCCTTGATGGTGATAGTGAGGATAGTGATGATGATAGGATAGTGATGGTGACAAAGGATAGTGATGATGATAGTGAAGATAGTGTTAATACGACTACTTTACTATTCTTAACGTATTCCACACACACACACACACACACACACAGTGATAATCTCTGACTTACAACTTCACCCTCCATGTTTCCTTCTTCCCCGACTAATAATAAAAACAGCTTTTCATAAGAGTGTTTTATTGTCTCAAAAAATCACTCTCATGTTTTACGATTTTTCCGTGTTAAATAAAAGCACTTGCGTAACTTTTTTCCTCAGTGATATTTCCAGGTTATAGTCAGGTGATTTTTGGGGGGTAACCTGTTTAAAATATTCTTGTTGTTTTCTAAAGGGTTTATTAATATAGGATCAGTAGGTTAATTAAAGGTATCTATATCAATACAGGTAAGGTTACAGGTAAATACAGGTTGTGGTATAGATATTAGTGTAACTATAGAAACCTAACCTAACCTATGCTAAGCTAAGCTAAACTATGCTAAGCTCACCTTACCTAACCTCACCTAACCTAGCCTAATTATAGATACATGCACAAATTAATCTACAGGTACAGATGCACGTACAGGTAGAATTTAAGGTAGAGATACAGGTGTGTGTCTGTTTGTCTCTGTCTGTCTGGTCCCGGAACCTGCCCAAAGTTAAACTCATCTAAACTAAAATGACCAAAATCTTGGTTATAATTTTAAAAAATATATGAGGTCAAGGTCATTAAAAACCAACATGGTCCCAATTTCATGTCCGTGAAGAGTCAACAGGCAAAAATAATTCTTTCAGTACATATAAAAAATATTGTGCTCAAGAAGTCTTTGTACTGTTAAAAAAAACAGATTTTTTAGAGCAGCGACAAGAAGAGGGTCAGCCTCAGCAGCAGCAGCAGTGAATGAACAACATGGAAGGAGGAGAGAAGAAAATACTAACCGAGAAATATAAATGATTACCGTGAGATAACTCCGTGGGTGAGGCAGGCAGAGGAGAGAGGAGGGAGAGAGAGATACAGAGAGGGAGAGAGAGAACAAGGAGTAAAATGGAGAGGGAGTGTGGGAGAGAGAGATAGAGAGAGGGAGAAGGCAAAGGAGTGGAATGGAGAAGGAGTAGGGGAGAGAGGAAGGAGAGGGATTTGGAAAGAGAGAGAGGGAATGGAGGTAATGGGGGGAGAGGGAGAAGGTTGTAGTAAAGAGAAGAGATGGAAGATGTAGCGGGAAAGGGAGAGGGGAGAGGTAAGGGAAGGAAGAGGGAGGGAGGAACAAGCGGAGAATGTGGAGATGGGTGGGGTAATGGGGACAGGGAGGAAATAAGAGGGAAGGAGGAGGGAGTGGTAGGAGAGAGGGGTGACAGGAGTGGGAGAGGGTGAGAGGAAAATAAGTGGGATGTAAGGTAGGGAGAGGGAAGGCGGGTAGAGAGACAGAGGGAGAGAAGGGAGGGAGAAGATGTAGAGAGAGAGGGGGAGGAGGAAGGAGGAAAAATAGAGTAAGAGGGAGAGGAAGAAGGAAAGGAGGGAGACAGGGAGAAGGGGGAAGATAGAAGGAGTGGAGTAGGTTAGACAGAGAGAAGGAGAGGAGAGAGCGAGGGAGAGGAGGAGTAGGATGGAAAGGAGGGAGAGAGGAAAGAGGAAGTGGGCGTGGCAGCGGTGGTATATACAATGTGGTTTAAAATCTTATTCTTCCCAAGTTAAAGAGAGGCGAGGGGCGGCAAACTCTAACAGTCTGGAGCAAAAACATTACAAATGTACTGGATGCCGAGAAAAATCCCTCCGTGCTAACTTGTGTCGGGGAAAGGAGGCAAAAAGCAGGTCCGAACTAGTGCACAGTTTGGACAGGGTGGAGCAACAAACAGCTCTTTAGTCTAAGTTACGAGTTAAGAGTGATATCGGGGGGAAAAAATGTATCTAAATGTGAAATAGGAAAGAAAAAGACAAGTGACTGAGGTGAGGTACATAAGGAAATAATACTATGGAAATATACTGTATGCATGTATCTGTGTGTGTGCGTGTGTGTGTGTGTGTGTGTGTGTGTTCAATAAATATAAAGCAGAAGTCACGCAAAATAAAATGAAACTACCAAAACTTAAAATAACAATAATAATAATAATAATAATAATAATAATAATAATAATAATAATAATAATAATAATAATAATAATAATAATAATAATAATAAACCTGATAAAATTGTAAACGAACCAGAACAAGAACAGACCAACACATCCTATATAAAACAATTATTTAACTCTTGCACAATAACTACACAACAAAAATCCTACGAAAGAATCCCTGGTTAAATTAACAATTACATAACATTTATTTTAAAGATTTAACTATATACCTTTCGAATACATTTATATTAAAACCACATAGCAGTGTTTGTTAATGTTTAAAGTAAAATAACAATACAATACAAAAGACATTATTTTGGGGATAATATCGAAAATTCGTTTATTATTTTAGAGGCAATAAATGATCTAAATACATATTGTTTACTTTATAAGCCCATGGTGGTGATGTAGATGGCGCTATTATTTCACTCTTATGTAGAATAATTTAATAACAAATAATTATGATAGAAGAGAAAATGGATAATTGGTAAATAATATTGATTCATGTGGATTATGTCTCTTGAAGAAATTATCCCTTGAGTATGATGATTTAATCCCTTAAGTACGATTATTTAACCCCTTAAATACGATGGTTTAATTCCTTGAGTATGATGACTTAACACCTTAATGTACGATTTAATACTTAAGAACGATGAATTAAACCTCTTGAGTACGATGATTTAACCCCTTGAGTAAGATGATTTAACCCCTTGAGTACGATGATCTAACCCCTTGAGTACGATGATTTAACCCCTTGAGTAAGATGATTTAACTCCTTGAGTACGATGATTTAACCCCTTGAGTACGATATCTTAACCTTGTATGCACGATAGAGTATCCTTGTCTATGATGTCATCGCACTCAAGAGGTTCAGCCATCGTACTCAAGGGTTAAATCATCGTACTCAAGGGTTAAATCATCGTACTCAAGGGTTAAATCATCGTCCTTAAGAGTTTAAATCATCGTACTCAATGGGTTAACCAATTTCTTTTGTTAACATGAAAACATACTCGGTTTTGTTACGGTTCCTTTTGTTAATTTAATTGTTCCTGTTAAATTAGTTAAGTCAGCTGCGGTTAGGATTATCTTATTTTAACTCGGCAGTTGTTAAATTATATTTCACGATGTTAATTTGTGTCAGGAGATGAGTGTTGCCTCGTTGAGTTGATTCTATTTCACGAAACAGTGAGTTAAGTTCACATTAAACAGACACACTCACATAAGTACACACACACAGCTGTAAACAAAACTCTCTCGTTTACCACCACGGACTTACTGAACAACACATAAGCTCCCCCTCCCCTCTCTCTCTCTCTCTCTCTCTCTGTCTGTGAGTGTGTATGTACATGTGTGTGTATTCATCTCACCCTATCTAGGAGTTGCACCTCACCTACAGCTACATACCATCATCTGACCTTACTAAAACCCAACATAAGTATACAAAATATCCTTTACGTACTTCCACAAGACGTAAATACCAACTTAACTTACTTGTTAAAAAAAAAAAACTAAAGTCGATTTTGTTTCCGCACGAGTAGCGGCTTAATCATCCAGTTAAAAGCTATAAGGGTTACTCAAGTAGGTTTCAAGGAATAGTTCTCGAGCGTGTGTTGAGGGTTAGGTGAGCATTCAAAGGTAAAGGAGCTCCTCCATGGGTTCAGAGTACCAAAAGGACTTTAAGAGGTTTTGGTCCGAACAGTAAGTGGGATAGAAAATACGTAATGACCTGTGTGTCAAGAGAGAGAGAGAAAAAAAAAATCCTTATATAATCATAATAAATATAAATAGAAAAAAAAACGACCATGACAGACACTAACTAAACACACACACACACACACACACACACACACACACACACACACACACACACACACACACACACACACACACACACACACACACACACACACACACACAAAACGAAAAAAAACGACAAATGAAGTTGAAAATAATTAAAAATAAGAAAAAATCTATCAAAGAAAATAAACAACCAAAAGGAAAAATATCAAACAATTACAAAGTAAAAAAAAATACGAAATTCGAAACACACACACACACACACACACACACACACACACACACACACACACACACACACACACATCAAAATAATCACAGAAAAAACAAACAACAACGAAAACAAAAAACACATGACAGAAAGCAAAACAATAATAGCTACAGTTGAAAATGGGTTAAAGGGAGGTAAAATATTACGGGTTGAGGAGGCAGAGAAAGAAAACGAGACGAGGGGGGGAGGGGTATAGGTCACAGGTTCCAACAGACAAAGAGAATGGGGGTAAACACAGCAAAACAAAAATCCATTTTCAACATGAATATAAAAACACTAAAGACGGGTGAAAATAAAAGTTATCTGACAACGATAAATTTTTAAAACTCCCGCAATGATGAAGTGGAAATAGGACAACAAAAAAGAAGACAAAACAGAATAATTTTTTTTTGAAGATAGAGCAAATGTCTGAGTACAAATCTTTCGCTGGCAACTGTGAAATATACGAAATGTACTGGATATAATTAATAGTGATATTAATTATAATAGTGCTACTAGTAATAGGAGTAATATTCGTAGAAGTACTCCTATTATTGCTGGCATGACTACTGTTCCTCCTATAACATCAACAATAACTACTATTACTATTACTACTACTACTAATAATATGAATAGTAGCAGAAACAAAAAAAATGCATTTTCAAATAATAATAATAATAATAATAATAATAATAATAATAATAATAATAATAATAATAATAATAATAATAAAAACGAAGAAAAAAAAAGAAAACTAATGCTATGCTTCTGCTTGCTACACCGGACGAACAATGGCTCACCTCACTGTCCGTGCTGGCGTTCTTTTCTGCCTGGTCGAACGTTCCAATTCGGGTAAGAGGTAACTGGACGTGGGAGTGGGGTGGCTGTGTCCTGCCCGGAGCGTCTCTCACAAACTTCACCTACGAAAGAAAAAGTTTGATTGCTTGAAATAACATCAAAAGACGCTCGTGGTAAGAAGGAATTCTCTCGTAACCAATAGAAAAAAGTGTAATATTATGAGATTAGTGTCATCTTAGGGGAGGAAATTGATCTAAGAGGGGAATCTGATTTTGATGTAGAGAGAGAGAGAGAGAGAGAGAGAGAGAGAGAGAGAGAGAGAGAGAGAGAGAGAGAGAGAGAATGCCTTGGCCACACTCCACTTACTGGGAACAAGTACAGCAAAAACGATTAATGGCAACAGTCGCCTTATGTATGATTAACTAGCCCACAACGATAGCCTGAGCCCTGACCCAGAGCTTGGGGAGTGAAAGCAATGGTTTGTCAATGCTTCACTGCTGGAGACCTCTTGTTTACTCGTTAGTGGAGAGTTACTCAACCAATTTACTTACTCGTTATTGGAGACCAGTTCACTCCTCCCCCCCCCCCAACCCCCACCTAGTTACTGAAGATCAATTAACCTATGTTTGCTACTGGAGATTAAAATTAACCTATGTTTGCTTACTGTCAATTATGTTTACTAGTTACGGGAAATCAGTTCACCTATGTTTTGCTAGTTACGGAGACCTCACCTATGTTTGCTAGTTACTGGAGATCAATTAAGTTATGTTTGCTAGTTACTGGAGATCAATTCACCTATGTTTACTAGTTACGGGAAATCAGTTACCTATGTTTGCTAGTTACTGGAGATTAATTAACCTATGTTTGCGAGTTACTGGAGATCAATTCACCTATGTTTACTAGTTACGGGAAATCAGTTCACCTATGTTTGCTAGTTACGGGAGATCAATTCACCAACAGGGCCTATGCTAGTTTGATCGTTAGCGAAAACATAACTATACCCAATTGCCTGTTTCCTCGTTACTAGAGATTTATCCCCTCCCCTCCCACCTCCTCTTCTCTCATTCCCAGTCGTATAGTCTTCAGAGAATGGATAACTATTTGTTTTAGGTTGTTAGTGGGAGGGTGGTTGACGCTAACTATGGCTAGTTTTTGTAGCTGTTGGAGATGGTGAAGGTGGGAATTATCTCTCTCTCTCTCTCTCTCTCTCTCTCTCTCTCTCTCTCTCTCTCTATTTTGCTTCTTTCGCTCTGTCTGTATTCCTCTCTGTCTCTTTTTTACTCCTCTTTATGCATCTATCTATATGTCTGTACATACACACACACACACACACACACCCACACACACACACACACACACACATACTTAAATCTATTCCTATAAAATAATACTTGACATACAATTTTTTATTTATTTTTTTAATTTTAGAGTTAAATTACACAATGAAATTAAAGTACAAATTGATGACCAAACAAAATTTTATTATTCACATTGTAAAAATTATTTCTATAAACTTATAATTACCTTCAAAGGCTAAAAATCCTCACCAAAAATGTACAATTAAATTAATCATAATAAATATTAAAAAAAAAATACGATAATTATGATAACTCATATTGGTCAGATATAAACTATTAATTTATTAACAACTCAATTTTCTATCTATTCAACCATAAGCCACCGTCTATCATCATGACCCGGTATTAATACACGTACAGGTAGTGGAGTTAATATTGTTGTGTGGTAAATGATGACCGCTAGTTAAGACACCTTGTTAATTGAGCCACATAAATAACCGGTCAATTAGAGAATCACTAATTGGATGGTTCCCTCATTAAGCATAAGGAGGTGATGGATGGTTAGGTTATTAGAGTTCAAGATGGTTGGTTTGTATTGTTTCATTGTCAGTAAATTAATTAAGAGAGATATAGGTTGAGACATACACAAGTAAAAAGATGGAAAGATAAATAGACGATCAAAAGAAACATAAATATACGACATATACATACATGATACAGTATACATACATGATACAGTATACATACATGCTACAGTATACATACATGCTACAGTATACATACATGCTACAGTGTACATACATGCTACAGTATACATACATGCTACAGTATACATACATGCTACAGTGTACATACATGCTACAGTATACATACATGCTACAGTATACATTCATGATACAGTATACATACACGATAGTATACATACATGATACAGTATACATACATGATACAGTATACATACATGCTACAGTATACATACATGCTACAGTATACATACATGCTACAGTATACATACATGCTACAGTGTACATACATGCTACAGTATACATACATGCTACAGTATACATACACGTCATGGTACATACACGATAGTATACATACATGATATATACGTATACATACATGCTACAGTATACATACATGCTACCATACATGATACAGTATACATACATGCTACAGTATACATACATGCTACAGTGTACATACATGCTACAGTATACATACATGCTACAGTATACACACATGCTACAGTATACATTCATGATACAGTATACATACACGATAGTATACATACATGATACAGTATACGTACATACATGCTACAGTATACATACATGCTACAGTATACATACATGCTACAGTATACATACATGCTACAGTATACATACATGATACAGTATACATACATGCTACAGTATACATTCATGATACAGTATACACACATGCTACAGTATACATTCATGATACAGTATACATACACGATAGTATACATACATGATGCAGTATACGTACATACATGCTACAGTATACGTACATACATGCTACAGTATACATACATGCTACAGTATACATACATGATACAATACACATACATGATACAGTATACATACATGCTACAGTATACATAAATGATACAGTATACATACATGATAGTATACATACATGATACAGTATACGAACATACATGCTACAGTATACATACATGATACAGTACACATACATGATACAGTATACACACATGCTACAGTATACATACATGTTACAGTACACACACATGATACAGTATACATGCATGCTACAGTATACATACATGCTACAGTATACATACATGATACAGTATACATACATGTTACAGTATACATACATGATACAGTATACATACATGATACGGTATACGTACATACATGCTACAGTATACATACATGCTACAGTATACATACATGATTCAGTACACATACATGATACAGTATACATACATGCTACAGTATACATACATGATACAGTATACACACACATGCTACAGTATACATACATGCTACAGTATACATACTTGATGCAGTATACATACATACTGCAGTATACATACATGCTACATTATACATACATGATACAGTATACATACATGCTACGGTATGCATACATGATACAGTATACATACATGATACAGTATACATGCATGCTACAGTGTACACACATGCTACAGTATACATACATGCTACAGTATACATACATGCTACAGTATACATATATGCTATAATATACATACATGCTACAGTATACATACATGATACAGTATACATACATGATACAGTATACATACATGCTACAGTATACATACATGATATAGTATTCATACATGATACAGTATATATACATGATGCAGTATACATACATGTTACAGTATACATACATGATACAGTATACATACATGCTACAGTATACATACATGATGTAGTATACATACATGATACAGTATACATACATGATACAATATATATACATGATACAGTATACATACATATTACATTATACATACATGCTAAAGTATACATACATGCTACAGTATACATACCGTACATGCTACAGTATACATACATGATACAGTATATATACATGATACAGTGTACATACATGCTACAGTATACATACATGATACAGTATACATACATGCTATAGTATACATACATGCTACAGTATACATACCGTACATGCTACAGTATACATACATGATACAGTATACATACGGGGTGCAAGACTGAAAAAAATATTCATGTATATCAGCCATCAAGGGCACACGCATGGACACGAGTACCACACACACACACACACACACGCACACGCACACGCACACGCACACACACACACACACACTAAGGAAACTATTATTTACGTCACCTGATCCTGTATCGTGCTGAAAGGCCTGAAATGTGAGGCGAAGCGAGAGGACAACGAAGCGAGAAGACAATGAAGCGAGAGAACAACACTGTGAAGCGTGAGGACAGCACTGTGAAGCGAGAGGACAGCACTGTGAAGCGAGAGAACAACACTGTGAAGCGAGAGAACAACACTGTGAAGCGTGAGGACAGCACTGTGAAGCGAGAGGACAGTACTGTGAAGGGAGAGGACAACACTATGAAGCGAGAGAACAACACTATGAAGCGTGAGGACAGCACTGTGAAGGGAGAGGACAGCACTGTGAAGCGAGAGGACAGCACTGTAAAGCGAGAGAACAACACTGTGAAGCGTGAGGACAACACTATGAACCTAACCTAACCTAACCTAAACTAACCCAATCTACCCTAACGTAAACTAACTCTTAACTACCTCTACAAGCCAACATGGGAGAGCTACAGTGTTAATTGTAGACTTGTAGCTATAATTTATCTTTATTTAATGTCAAATACTGAGTCATCCCCAGAGCTTCATTTCACATCCAAAAATTATAAAACATTTGCGTCTCTAAAATAACTGCGTGTAAATATCTCACTATAAAAACTGTAATTTTGATATCACAGTTAATATTATATCCAAGCAAATGAGTCGGAGTGAATATTACTTTGTGTTCATTAGCACCTGGACTGGTACAATTCTTCTAATGTATTAATCCAACATTTCAGAACGACTTGGATTTAGTTTTAACGTGAAAAAAAAAATATCTGTTTAAATGCTATGAAATTTACGTTCATGCTACAAATCTATGTTAATGCTACAAAATCTATCTAAATACTACACAAACTATCTTAATTTATCTGGTCTACTTTTGTCAGTGTAATATTGTTCAGCCTTAAGACAAGCAAAACGATCATTCCTTTTATGATGCAAAAATAACACCGGAATGTCATCAACGATTCTTAATGTTGTGGTGTTTATTACAGTAGTTCTTTATTGGCTACAGTTTTTAATGGCCTTACTTGTGACCTACTTCCATGTCCCTTAACCTCTGACTCCTTCCCTGACCTCTATCTCCTGACCTCTGACCCCCTGACTTCTCATTTTTTTTTATTGGGCACCCCCCTGCATCCTGTGTAAGGTGAAGCGCAGAAGCGCTTACAGCGCCCAACAGGGAAGCATGCTAAGTTCATGCTTGCCTTTATGTCTCATGAGTTAAGGGCGTAGAAGCCTGAAGAGTCAATGTTTTTGTCATCAAGTTATTGGAAGCTCCAACAACTTTCCTCGAATACGAATTCGCAACTTTCGATTTACAACAGGTACCTACTTTACTGCTAGGTGAACAGGGACTAATTGGGGCTAGGAAGTATGTCCAAACAACTTTTCCACCGGCCCGAGAATCGAACCCGTGACATCTCGCTTGCGAGGCAAGAGCGGTACCGCTTCTACCACCGGCGCCCCCCATCACCTTCCCTTACCTCCAGCTCCTGACCCCCTTCCATGACCTCTAGGTATTGACCCTTGACCTCCTCCCCCGACCCCGGCACAGAATGTAAGGTTAGATACAGACATCACATTTATGACCTCTATTGAGTACATTTTACGTATTGTACACCTGTTGTCGCTGTTGTTGGCGCTAACGGTGTGTCTCTAAGTGCCCAGGGGATGTAAACATACCAGTGTTCTTTGCTATGTCTTCTGTTGTTGTGCTAATACTCTCAGTGGCGTAACGTGACTAAACAACACTTTCACACGTAACAATAGTTCAGCCTGAGAGGACCTTCCTGATTGTTGAACTAACATTATCACACAAATATTCTTTTCCCATGACAACCACGGCTTCCCATGAAAACCCCGCCCTACCAAGACAACCACGGCCTCCCATGACAACCACGGCTTCCCATGAAAACGCCGCCCTACCAAGACAACCACGGCCTCCCATGACAACCACGGCTTCCCCATGAAAACGCCGCCCTACCAAGACAACCACGGCCTCCCATGACAACCACGGCCTCCCATGACAACCACGGCTTCCCATGAAAACCCCGCCCTACCAAGACAACCACGGCCTCCCATGACAACCACGGCTTCCCATGAAAACGCCGCCCTACCAAGACAACCACGGCCTCCCATGACAACCACGGCCTCCCATGACAACCACGGCTTCCCATGAAAACCCCGCCCTACCAAGACAACCACGGCCTCCCATGACAACCACGGCTTCCCATGAAAACCCGCTCTACCAAGACAACCACGGCCTCCCATGACAACCACGGCCTCCCATGACAACCGGCCTCCCATGACAACCACGGCTTCCCATGAAAACCCCGCCCTACCAAGACAACCACGGCCTCCCATGACAACCACGGCCTCCCATGACAACCACGGCCTCCCATGACAACCACGGCTTCCCATGAAAACCCCGCCCTACCAAGACAACCCCGCCCTACCAAGACAACCACGGCCTCCCATGACAACCCTGCCCCCCTATGGCCACCCGGCCCCCAAGACCCCCCACTAGAACCTCCACACAGGCTACAGGTACACACACAAAGGTTCAAGAGAGACATCACCAGATCTCATATCCAGTAAAGTATGTCTGGAGTGAGAGAGATATATGAATTCTACTGGAAACAATGCTGAAAGAAAGACATATAACGTGTACCAATGACATCTGACGAAATCCAATATGCTGGTTGTTATATATTTTGCGAAATGTTAGATGCTAGATGAGACGTATAATCATGACTGGGGAATGCATGTTATACCTATAAGTATGGCTGGGAAGTGCTTGTTATACGTATAATTATGACTGGGGAGTGGGAATCCAGGGGAGTGAAAATTATGTGAAACCAGACCCAGGAAGAAAAAATGAGCGGGTTGGGCAGCTAACTAACTAAACAACAACCAGATGGAGGCTTAAGTCTTGTGCTGCAAGAACGAGGGTGTTGGAGAGACATTGAAGCCACTTAATGTAATGGCTATAAAAGATGCAAATGCGATAGTTTATCAGACACTTTGACCATTAGTATCTCGTAACAACTTGGAGATATTTGTACACATCCCATTGCTCCAGGCTGTAGGTAGCACCAGGCTGTAGGTGGCACCAGGCTGTAGGTGGGACCAGGCTTTAGGTGACACCAGCCTGTAGGTGGTACCAGGCTGTAGGTGACACCAGATTGTAGGTGGTACCAGGCTGTGGGTGACACCAGGCTGTAGGTGGCACCAGCCTGTAAGGACCTACAGGCTGGTTGCCACCACCAACCTGAGCCTGCTGAGCTGGTGTCACCTAAAAACCTGGTCCCCACCTACAACCTGGTACCACCTACAGGCTGGTGTCACCTGACCTGGTACCACCACAGTGTAGGTAGCACCAGGCTGTAGGTGGCACCAGGCTGTAGGTGGGACCAGGCTTTAGGTGACACCAGCCTGTAGGTGGTACCAGGCTGTAGGTGACACCAGATTGTAGGTGGTACCAGGCTGTGGGTGACACCAGGCTGTAGGTGGCACCAGCCTGTAGGTGGTACCAGGCTGTAGGTGACACCAGACTGTAGGTAACACTAGGCTGTAGGTGACACCAGGCTGTAGGTGGCACCAGGCTGTAGGTGGCACCAGCCTGTAGGTGGTACCAGGCTGTGGGTAGCACCAGGCTGTAGGTGGTACCAGGCTGTGGGTAGCACCAGGCTGTAGATGGCACCAGACTGTAATGGGAAGTAACTTACCCCAGGCTGTAGGTGACGCACCAGGCTGTAGGAGCTGGCACCAAGCCTGTAGGTGGTACACCAGGCTGTAGAGTGACACCAGATTGCAGGTGGTACCAGGCTGTGGGTAGCACCAGGCTGAGGTGGCACCAAAGTCGTCTTATTTATTCATTGAAACGAGACCTCACCACTATTAATGAATAGTCCCAACTTGAAGGTGATCTTCCAAACCGTTAGTTAGACATCAAGTATTCAACACACACACACACACACCCACACACCACACACACCCACACCCACACACCCACACACACACACCCACACACCCACACACACACACACACACACACACGTACAGACAACACCCACCCCACACTCATCCTGTGAGCGGTAGCGCAAAAGGATTACAGAGTAGAGTTTACAAAGGGTCATAATAATTAACCCCCGTTGTCAGGACATTATGTAACATTCAGTGCCATAATATCCTGACCACGGGGGTTAATTATTATGACCCTTTGTAAACTCTACTCTGTAATCCTTGTGCGCTACCGTTCACAGGATGAGTGTGGGGTGCACAATAAAGTAGCCGCTGTAAGAGGCAAAATCAAAATCAACCTCGTGACCAGGACATTCACCTCTCCAAAACAATGCATTGTGTCCCTCTCACCCTCAATACCAGCACAGAACGCAGCACCTTTAATATTTACCAAACACCGACAATAACAAAAATATTCTTTCTTTTTTGTCAGAGTCGCTAATCATTGTGTTTGGGCGTGTTGAAGTAAACACGCTGACCCTTCCCATCTCTACTATTTACATTACTGCCCATTAGTCTGTCTGTCTGTCCGTCTGTCTCTTCTTTCTTCCGTTCTCTCCCTTTCCTCTCATTTACTGTCTCTCTTTCTGTCTCTCTATCTCCCCTCTCATTTTTCCTCATTCTAATTTTATTCTCTTTTATTCTCTCTCTCTCTCTCTCTCTCTCTCTCTCTCTCTCTCTCTCTCTCTCTCTCTCTCTCACTTCCTGTTCTCTTACCATCTCTCTCTCTCCCTCCGCTCTCTCTTACCATCTCTCTCTTTTTCTATCTATCTCTCTCTTTCTCTCCTCCCTCTCTTTCTCTCCTCCCTCTCTTTCTCTCCTCCCTCTCTCCCCCTTCCTTTTCCCCTCTCCTCCCCCTCAACACAGCATCTGTAGGGACGGGTACTGAGGCTCCAATACGGTGGATGATCGTTACTCTTCAGGTTACATGCAGGCCGCCTGGAGTCGAACCTGTGTCTTTCACTTTATCTCTCAAACGTCTCTCCAAACAGATGCGATTCTTAAGTCTCACGTTCTCTCCCCCTCCTCATCCATGACTAAGAGAAATCTCCTACGTCAAGTAAAGAAAAATCGTCCCTATTCCTATTTTATTTAAAGGGAAACGAATTCTCAAAAAAAATAAATAAATAAATAAAAAATTACAAAAAAAAAAGAATAATTGTCAATGTTTTTTGGTTGTTTTCTCGTCTCTTTTATTTCATCAAGTTCCCAATTTCTTACAATTTCCTGGACGGCTGGTTTGTCTCTTTCGTCACCCCCAATTCGCTTACTTATCCAATTTGCAAGTTAAGAGTACATTGTTCGAATCCTCACTTGGTTTTTTGTAGTTGTCGTCTTGGTTATTGAACAGAAACGACGAGATTGATTGATTTTTATTATTTTTTTTCAATGTAATTTTCTCTGGAGATGGATATAGAGTTGAGAGAGAGAAGGAAGAAGAAGAGGATAAATAATTGATAGATAGATATAAGAGAGAGAGAGTGAGGAATGAATAGAAGACAAAGAGGAAACACAGTCAGACAGAGAGAGAGAGAGAGAGAGAAAGAAGGTAGAGAGGGAACTGTAAAACGTCCAATGATATATAAATGGAGACTTCACCGTGTGTCAAGGTTGCATTTACTCATATCAGCAGCTAATTGGAAAAAACTCTACGGATATAGGCACCCACGTTTCAAAAGACCAAATTTACCCACTCAAATACCTATCTAGTTGTAATATGTAGCTATGTGTGTTTGTAGGTGGAGACAGACATAAACTATAATAAGAGACAACAAGCAGAGAGAGAGAGAGAGAGAGAGAGAGAGAGAGAGGCATCATCTCATCATGTTGCTGCACCATAACACCACCACAATGCTCCATCATAAACACCAAGAGACTCCCTCGTCACTCTGACAGATTAAATTCGTCTTTGTTGATATAGGCGCGGCTCACGTCATAGACCAGAGTGGCTAAACTTTAAGCGGATTACCTCAAAACCTACCGCCGCGCCACTAAGTTAAAGAGGCAGCGTCAGTAAGTCAGTTAGAGCAGCACCAATAAAGTTTAACGAAGCAGTGTTCGTAACTTCGGTTAGAGTAGCGCCACTAAGCTGTAGCGACAGGATCATTATTAAGTTAGAGGTAGCGTCAGTAAGTTAGAGCAACGCCACTAAGTTTGAGAAAGCTTCATTATGTTAGAGCAGCGCCACTAAGTTTAAAAGAAGCTCATTAAGTTAAAGAGGTCTAGGTTCCTCTAAGAGGGGATATGGAAGGGAAGGGAGGAGGGTGGAGGGGTAGGTGGAGAGGGAGGGGCAAGGGGAGGGGGGAGGATTTTTTAACCCTTATATCTAATTGGACGAGAACAACAGGTACCTTAAAGCTGATTGGACGAGAACAACAGGAAACTTGAATACTTGAAGAAGATTGGACGAGAACACCTGGTGACTTGATGTTGATTGGACGAGGACAACAGGTTACTTGAAGCTGATTGCACGAGAACAACAGGTTACTTGAAGATGATTGGACGAGAACAACAGGTAACTTGAAGCTGATTGGACGAGAGCAACAGGTAACTTGAAGATGATGACGAGAACAACAGGTATCTTAAGGCGGATTACACAGGAAGATTAGCAACCATGAACCTTATTGGCCAGGACCATACACTTTATTGAACCTGATTGGCTAAGAACATACGCTACCTTAAAGCTGACTGGACGGTACCAAAAGAACAACGTAAGCTTCCCCAAAATCGATTAGGCGAGAACGCAAGCCAAACTTAAAGGTGATTGGCTAAACACATAAAACTGCGTCGTCAGGTGATTTGGGTGATATTTAGTTAAGAACCTCATCTGCCCCATTATACTAAGAGTAGGGAACAGGGTAATGACTCCCTTGGGATTCATCTGAGCAGCACGGAGGGTTCGAAGCCCTGGTGTTGATGGTACAGGTTCACCGTGGTGTGGTGGATAGGTCGCTCGTATGGCAATTTACCATTTTCTGGTTCCATCCCGGATGGTGGGTAATTGATGTAGGAATATTTCTTGTGATTTTGAGCAGGGAATGTTTCTTTGTTAAATAATAATGGTAGTAATAATTGTTGAGTAATCATTAGCTATACTGTAATCGCATTATAATAATATTGGAAATAATAATATTACTGGTAATAATAAAACAATGTTCAATTCAACCCATTCCAAATTTTCGTTTTGGATGAGTTAGTAAATCTATAATAGTTTAAGTCAAACAGTTAGTTTCCACAGTAAAACTCACCACCGTACAAGAGTCACGCGGTGTTTGGAAATGGAACAAATCTAAAACTAGTTTGAACTCACAACAGCTTTGTGTTGTTTCCCCATAGGAACTTGTCTGGTCTCTGTTGACTTAAGAGGTGGCGAGAATAAACCTTTTCTCGCCCCCTTACCAAACAGCCTCGCGCCGGGGGTAACCAAACCTATCATAGCTCACCTTAACACCATTAACCTCGCTAAATCTAAATGTGTAGTTAGTTATCATTACCTAAGGTAGGTCAATAGGTTCGTATGGTAAGATTGGATCAAGTTTTTATCACGTCAAAACCTGTTAAAAATTTCCGGCAAAAATATCCTCCGTCGCCTACCAGGTGGAGTGTGTGTGTGTGGGGGGGGGGGGAGCAAAAAAAGTTTTACCTTCGCACCTCCGTAAACAAACAGCGGCTACCAACTCCTATGTGTGAGTTTACACTTGAATGCTCTTAAGTTCAAAATCGTTTTTAATTGCCGTCCACTTTTGCATCCCTGCGCCCCCCCCCCAAAAAAAATAAAATAAAATAAAATAAAATAAATAAAAATCATTAACTTATTACTTCAAGAAGAAAATCACCATCTTGTAAGGCAATAAAAGATCCGACAATTCTTTTCTATAACTACCAGGTCATTATTTCCTGGCGATCGAGTCCTGATTCTCAAAAAGTTTCTTGCCTTATTGCATTTCCCTTAAGTGAGGATGTGAGAACACTTCCAACTTGCTGACTTAAGCTGAGACACAAAGTTGGTGGTCAAACTGCACTGAGATTTAACGTAACTGGCCGCAGCTTTCTCTCTCTCTCTCTCCTCACCAGTCACGGGGGGAAATTTTTTCACGTACGCAGCTTTGAGATTCCGAGTTGGGACGCACTGCCACACACGTAAGAAATGGTCTGTCGCACATTTCTGCTCTCAGAGTTGCAACCATTGTTGTTGTTTCCCCTTCTCTCTCTCTCTCTCTCTCTCTCTCTCTCTCTCTCTCATACACACACACCCACACACACCCACATTCTCTCTATATCTCTCTTATTCTTTTATCCATTTTCCTTTCTCTCCCCTCTCTTATTCTTTCCTTAATACTCTCTCTCTCTTACTCTCTCTCTCTCTCTCTCTCTCTCTCTCTCTCTCTCTCTCTCTCTCTCTCTCACACACACCCACATTCTCTCTACTATCTCTCTAATTCTTTTATCCATTTTCCTCTTTCTCTCCCCTCTCTTATTCTTTCTTTCATACTCTCTCTCTCTTACCCGCTCATTCTCTCTCCTCTCTCTCTCTCTCTCTCTCTCTCTCTCATCCCCTGTTATATTCCATTGTTCTTTCGTTTCCTGTGTTTTTGGTTTTTCAGAGTCCTCCAACGGGATCACAGAACTAACTGGACCAGACTGACACTGTTTCAACACTTCGGCAACTTTGTGAATTACTATAAAAAAAAAACGGGATTAGAATGTCTGGCGAGAGATTCCTGTCAAAAACATAAAAAACAAATATCAAACTAAATTAACACACATTAAAGCTATATTAACACACATTAAAGCTATATTAACACATACTAAAGCTATATTAACGTACAATGAATTTATATCGACACACAGTAAAGTTAAATTAACATAAATTAAACCCCTATCACAACACATTAAAGCGATATTGACACATATTAAAGCTATAATTACACGCATTAAAGCTATATTTACGTAATAATAAAAACTTCCATCAAACGACTGCATTTAATTTCAGGAAAATATTAAAGTGACTAATTAAGAGAATCCACTTTTAAGAGGAAACAATTCAGTGAAAACTCATGGCATTAACTTTATTAAATCTACTATAACGAGTTACATTACATTAACAGGTCAGTGAAATTAATCTTTGACTCGACATAACCTCTGTGTGATTTACCTTAACGGGTTATTACAAAACAGAAAACTATGAATAAATTGAATTTTGTGACATTAATATTATCATTAATATATCTGCCATTATGAAATATGACAAACACAAAGAACAAACGTTATTATATCTTACTAAAATAGTCTTAACGAGTTCTTTATTATTACAAATGCTCTCCAAGGAAAAAAAAAATAATATTTCAACCACACATTAAAATACTCACACTAAAGCTATCATTATCATATGTTACACTTAAAGACTAAAGAAGACAAGAGTGACATAGATATGGCCACTAGCTATCGTTAAGGAATGGGAAGGTGAAGGGTAGAGAGGAATGACTGACGACACGCATGGATGACTCACGATAGATCAACTACACATGAGATTACGTCAGTAGGTAAACATCTTAACCTTGTGAAGATGGTGTGGCCGAATACAAAAACAAGTGAAGGTAAAAAATAAAATAAAAACATCGATAGTAAACATTAATTGAGTTTGACAGGAAAAAAGACTAGGCAATCAATCATGTTTTCGACGGGAAAGAAAAATCACTCAGTCATCTTTGAGAAACAAGTTAACGGATATAGAATTAGTAATATACGCTTTATCATATTTTTTTACCATTTTCTTTCTGTTCCTCACATCAACCTACACCTCCTCTTTTTTTATATACCACTATCACGCACGAGCAGTTTTATTATTTACATCTGACGCGAAGGACTGGAAGCGTTCACTTGAGATTTAAAAAAAAATTATCTATGAAAAAAAAATAAAACACGGATTTTTACTTGCAATCCTTCGAGTCGTCAGTATAAAAAACATTGTCAAGTTGTATTAAAACACATGTAAACTCAGCGGCGTTTGTTGAAAAGTAACGGCAACAAAAATCCATTCAACTACGAACGTATATCGATGACAAATAACAGGGATTTTCTAGTTGAAACTATATCAATCATGAGACTTAAGAACTATTGAAAAAGAAAACCATATTGTGAGTTTATATAAAATAAGTTTGTCAATAGAGAGAATATGGCGGCGTTTACTTAAGATTAAATAGATAAAAAAAAAGGAAGAAAAACACTGAACGAAAAGCTGACAACGTGAGTAAATAAACGAAATTGTTGTGCCCATACCTTTACTGGAGAGAGAGAGAGAGAGAGAGAGAGAGAGAGAGAGAGAGAGAGAGAGAGAGAGAATTAGATCATATTGTTAGACACGCAAGACATATACAAACATACATACAAACTGCCTTTCAAACGATTACCCAAATTAACTCGGGAAGTCTTTTATATCAAAGACCCCCCAACTTTACACACGATCCTCTTAGGTGAATTGAAAATGGTTGCTAAGTACATTACGCCTCTCTCAAGTGAAGCGGAAAACCTAAGGGAGTATTGACTTCAGTTTATTTAATCTATGTCCTCATGTAATTCGTCTTGTCTGAGTCAAGTGAAGCAAAACACGACTCCAAGACGGCTCATGGGATTGGCTTCTAATTTATGATATCTTGGCGTTTTTATAAAAGAGATATAGGAGAATGGATAAAGAGATGTAGAGATAGAGAAAGATAGAGAGAGAATATTAAAGAATGATGTTTAGAGATATATATGAGATAATAGAGGCAGATTGAGGTAGAGATAAGAAGATGAAATAGAGGTTGGTTGATGTAGTGAATTTTAAGGTGAATTATATTTTCTCTGGGAAGAAAAAAGTAAACAATAAGAGAAAGTTAAATAAGAAAGAGGATATAAATTCTGAAAAAAATAAAAGAGAGAGAATAACACGATATAACAATAAAAAATGAGAAAATCAAAAGAGAGAGATAAATGAGATTTACCCCTCAAAAAAAAAAGAATAAAGAGAGAAACAGACAGACACACACGAAATTCATCCTTCACCCCACCTTCACTTTTATGCCCCCACCCCCTTCACCCCCTTCACCCCCACCCAAAAAAAAAGACCTGGCAGTATTATGCAAATGTGAAGGTGCCAAGGATACCTGTCATACTTGTTTGAGTTTAGCTTAGTTACACACTTTTTTTTTCACCTGATGAACTGCACAGACTGTCACAGCCTGCCCGAGGGAGTGAGAAGGTTGCGAGGGAAAGGGGGTGGGGGGGGGGATTTACAAAGACTAATAATAGACAACCTCGAGGGAATTTCTAGTTAATTTCTCTCTTCATTTATTTGTCTTAATTAATTTACCTTTCATTTCGTTACTTCATTTAATTCCTTTGTTTAGTATTTTTTTTATGACTGATTGACGATTTTTTAAATTGGTTTAGTCACTGTTTTGTATCCTGTATGTCTGCCTGTCTGTCTGTCCACCTCTCCGTCTGTTTGCCTCTCTTCGCCCATCTCTCCATATATTTGCTTCTCTGTCTATCAACCTCTCCGTCTATCCACCGCTCTTTCTGTCTACCTGTCCACCAGTGTGCACGTCCTTCTATCTGACTGTCTCCAACTCTCTGGCGTCCATTACTATGTAAAATATTAAAAATTTGGCCACTTGCCAGAGGTAAGTGGCAATTAAACATGGGCAACTATAATATATCATAGGTCAGAAGAGGTCAAATGTCATTGTCAGACAGCAAGGATCAAGCTCATAAGTGACCCAACACGCGCGCGCGAGATACACATTAAAATAGTTTCTGAGATGAATTTTGTATCGACATCAAAATATAAAATTACTTGAAATACTTAACACGATAAGTGTGTGTGTGTGTGTGTGTGTGTGTGTGTGTGTGTGTGTGTGTGTGTGTGTGTGTGTGTCAATCATTGTTGCGAGATAATTACAATCCTATTTACTTCTAACTCAATTTTCTCGGGATGAGTTAACGTTAAAGTATTATAGACAACAGTAATACTTTCTTATTAGATCCAATTAACTCCAGCTAATTCCTCTCGATTCTAACTAAATTAAGCCTTTTCTGGTTTGTTTTAAATAATTTTTATTAATTATGGTTCATATTAAATGTTAATTCTCGTAGAATTTATTTTAAATAATTCTACTTTATACGAATTAAATTTAGAAAGGATTTTGTTTTATTGTAGTTCACTGTAGATAAATCTAATCTATACTAATTAGCATATCACTGCCTTTTTTAATTCAAGCTAATTCTAGGTAGTTCTGTCAGATTTTCACTAATTAGAATCTATTGACACACTTACCAAAGCAAATAATTTCTAAACATCGTCAACAAGATACGGAGGGAAAATATTACTCATCAGTTCGACAAATACTAGAATAATATTTCGAAATATCACAAATATTACTTTCCATTGTTAATTAATTTGTCTGCAGTCTCTAAATACTCAAAATATTATGTCCAATATCACGAATATTAGACAAATTACATCACATCATCAAAAAATCCAAAAAAAATATTACTCTCCAGTATCACCTGTATTGTTTTTCAGTATCAAACTATCGAGAATTCCTTTACCAGCTTTTTGTGCAAAATATTTCAGTGAGTATTTTTCTGTAAGCCATTGAGCTGAAAGATACAACGCTCGGTACACAGTAATACTGAGAGAACTGGCTATTATTCAGTCAATATTATATTAATATAGACATTATTGACATCGTTTATGATCATAATATATTAATAATATAACACTGATGGAAAAGAAGTGTTGTAGCTACTTATGTATTAGGATATTTAATTTTAAGGTAATAAAATGGCGGCGAAGGTGTGGCTATTGGGGGAGGATGGAGGCCACGATCAAAAGAAAAAAGTAGCAGTAGTAGTAGTAGTAGTAGTAGTGGCTGCATGTCACCTTAACTTAGCTCTCGATGCTGCACACAGGAGTAACGAGAACGACAAGATAAGGGCATGCGGGGAGAGAATTCAGAACGTTGATTAAGGCAGCTTCACTCCTCTAGTGTTCACAACCTCTGGTGGGATGGAACCAAGTGCAAGATGCTTCAACGCCAGACTCGCGGAGGTGATCTCCGAACAGAAGCACCAGCCCAGAAGTTATGTTACAGCCTGGATGAGATGTCGACTGTCCTTTTCTCTCCTTATGTCGGCTTTGCTCTGCCCCAGTGGAACGAGAGCATCGGCCCCAAAGACGACAACAGTTGCAGATATTGACTATGAGGCTACAGTCACTGAATGCCGCATAGATCTGCGGCTCAACTAACCCAACACAGCTAGGATAGCTACTTATGTATTAGGATATTTAATATTAAGGTAATAAAATGGTGGCGAAGGTATGGCTATAAGGGAGGAAGGAGGCCAATTTATAGAGTAGTTGTAGTAGTAGTAGAACAGCAAAATAGACAACAACAACAACAACAACAACAACAACTATTACTACTGCTACTACTACAACTATTACAACTTCTGCTACTACTACTACTTCTACTACTACAACTACTACAACAACTACAATTACTACTACTACTACTACTACCTCTCAGACAACAAATCAACTCCCTCTCTGTAAACTCTTTAAATTATCAACACTAGATAAAGTACACTTAAAACACACAAATAAAACAACTATATCACTTTCCATTCCCTTGTGTTAATATTATACTGCCCCAAAAAATTGTTTGCCATCTGGAATTTATAACTACATGGATATATATATTTTTTTGGTATATAGATAAAAATACAAGGGACACAGAGTACGAATTATCAGGACCCCAATTTCCAAACCCCAAACCCTGTCCAGGCAGGATTACTCTCCGCTACCAGCTAATGCCTGTGACGTTTTTTTGCATGGAGTGATGTCATACAGTTTTTCCACGTGTTCTTTTGGTCGCACCACATACATACATACATACATACACAACGGCTTAATAGTGATTCTTTAAGGTCAAAATGCATAATATGTTTTCGTGTTTTGTGAGCAGAGAGTTATTATTGTGTGAAAGAATCGTGAGTGTTCGTGGGAGTGAAAAATACATTTGTTTTTCTATGCAACAAAAGCTTATAGAGGAAAAAAAACAATGAAATACACAGATGCTGCTTTATTCATTTCTGTGTTTAAATATGTAAGGTCTTCTTTAAGCAGGTTAGGTTGGGTTAAAATTATTATTATTATGTATTAGCGTGATTCAACAGGTAAGATCTACATACTCATTACCACAAGCTTCTGTAATAGATTTTTACCCAGTTATTCTTACACGTAATTATCTTTCTCTCATAACAGTAGACAAAAAAGAACTCGTATGAGAAAAAAATTATAAACTGTATAACTGAATATTCGTTACAGATAGACTGACTCAGGTGTTTACCATCGTCCGTGTGAGTGAAAGTCTTTCTAAACCTATTTCCTGCGTTACCTCAGAGAAGTTGCGTCATTTATACCTATAGTGTAGTGTAGTGTAGCGTAGTGTAATGTATATAGTGTAGTGTAATGTATATAGTGTAATGTAGTGTTGTGTAGTGTAGTGTATAAATCTATGTATGTCGTCATTCCTACGTCCGCTCATTCTGAAAATTATCCATTATCATTAACACACCAAGACCTGAAGAGTGGAGGAGATTTTCTTTTAAATTAATATAAGGTCGTTGGTCCCACAAGAGTTGAGAAAATATCGATAATGAGTTTGATCCGATTATGTTAAGCAAAACATTAAGGGCTTTTGAAGATCGAGTCAAAGTCTACGTGTATACAAACAGTATTACCACGAAACATTAAAACTACAACACTGAAACAATTAATTTGGTCGTGGATGTTTTGAAGTCATATCATCATTTAATAGAAAGTTGAGCAAAAGAGTTAACTTGTTTGTCTACGGCTGTTGTTTTATATTTTTTTACCCTGCGTCACATCGAGAATCATTATACTCGTAAGGAGGAGAAATCAGAACAAATCACTGGCCACCTTAAGCCACTTTCAATACCTATCCTTCATCAGCTAAACTTTCCATCAGTCACGCCAAGAAAGATGAAAACAAGACTGACTTAAACGGAGGCAACAACAACAACAACAACAATAATAAATAATAATAATAATAATAATAATAATAATAATAATAATAACTTGGTTAACTCAATTCATCACTGTTAACCTCATTCTCAGCTTCTGCAGATTCATTCAATCGTCCTCCACGACTCGAAAGACAAGCCTCGAGTCCCTCCTTCACCTTCCTCCAGCAGTGTCAAAAGTCTGGGAACATTTCGCAAGTCTGCCACATTTGTCCTGACATCGATGTTTTTCGGATAATCGAAACTTGAGTCCTCCCCTTCTCTCTCTATATTTTCCTTGGTTATTTCGGGGTTAAATCACTTCTCTTCATTGTCTTGGAATCTTGTTTTCTTCACTTCCCACACAGTCAAGAGTTTCAAAAGACGCCACAATTTAGCTGTCTTCGTTACAAGATGAGAGTGTGTGTGCGTGTGTGTGTGTGTGTGTGTGTGTGTGTGTGTGTGTGTGTGTGTGTGTGTGTGTGTGTGTGTTAATGGTTGAGTCTCTTCCTCACATTTCTTTACTGTCTCATACTGCTTCGTCTTATGTTTTCTTAGCGCATATAAACCATAAAATACATCGTGCATACAAAGAAAAAATACACACACACACAACACTATGTATATAATCTGACCTTCACTGATTCTCGTTAATCCGGCTCTCGGAAATGCTCGCTAATCCGGCACTCAGCAAATTTTCCCATAAACACTCAGTGCTAATATCAAATGTGGGATAATATTATGTTGTCTCTATTTTGATAAAAGTGTAGAAAATTTCCAATAAATAAACCAATAGCCGTAAAAGACCCCGAAACACCTGACAATATACACGAGGTAATTACTTGAACATTTCACCTTAATAAATATAATGTATATAAGCTGGACTTTGACTAACGATTACAGGTAAACCAATTAAAAAAAAAGGTGTATGCTCTACCAATAAGGAGTAATTATTTAATGTATTTATCAATCGTCTACAACGGAGCTCTCGTAAATGGGGATTCTTGCTAATGGGAACACCCGCTAAGCTGAACACCTGCTAATCTAAACACCCGCTAAGCTGAACACCGCCTATCATCACCACCACCACTATTACCAACCTTATCCCACCATCACAACCATTAATACCTATCACTACCACCTCTACCACCATAACCACCACCATTACCACTACCATCTCCACCACCATCACCACTACTACCACCTACCTATCACCACCACTAGTATAAAATCTCAACCATCGCTACTACCACCTTACCTGCTATCACCACCATAAAAAACACCATCACCACTACCATTATCACCACTACCATTATCACCACTATCATTATCACCACTACCACCATCATCACCACCACCACCACCACTATTAGCACCACTATCACCAATTCCATCATCAAAAGCACCACCATCACCACTTCCACCACCATCACCAATGCCACCCATTACTACCACCACCACCATCACTACTACCATCACCACCATAAGCACCGCCTCCCTGTCCCTCTGTCTTTAATGCGATCCTGGAAGTGCTTAGGAAGATATGTGTTCTTGCCTGCAGAGAGAGAGAGAGAGAGAGAGAGAGAGAGAGAGAGAGACTATTATGTAACTTCATTCACAAATATAGTTAACATCATTTTGGTAGAGACGGAGATAGTGAAACGTGGGTGGTATAGACCGTAGACTTTCATGTCGCCAAAATCAATGGTAGGAAGACCTTGTTCGTGTACTACTCAATGTTTTAGTGTGTGTGTGTGTGTGTGTGTGTGTGTGTGTGTGTGTGTGTGTGTGTATGAGAGAAGTTAATATACATACAGGTAAATAATTGAAATAAATAAATAATCACTTCATAAAAACAAAAATCACGTTGATCTCCATTCCCTATATCGTGTCAGGTATCGTTAACACCTTAGTAACACCTGAGCTACGAGTACAGGTAAGGGGCCCGTGGATGGGATTAAATTAGGGTAATGAATGGACAGGTAAGGCTTAAGACAGGTGAGTGTGGAAGCGTATGGGAGACACCTTTATGCAGTGGAATGATAAAAGGTTGTTGATGATGATGATGATGATGATGATGATGATGAGTGATAATGGTTATGATGAAACTGATGGTGATTACGAAGGTGTTGACGATGGTAATGATAATACTAATAATGATGCTAATGATGAGGGTGATCATGGTGATAATAATGATGAAGGTAATAATGACGATACTAATAATAATAATGGGGGTCATAATGAAGATGATATTTAGACCAAGATTGGAAATAACAATAACAGAAAATAACAATAACAGACAATAAGAATAACAGAAAATAACAATAACAGACAATAACAATAACAGAAAATAACAATAACAGACAATAAACAATAACAGATAATAACAATAACAGACAATAACAATAACAGAAAATATCAATAACAACATAACCATCACAAAGCAATCCCGCTCTTTCTCTCTCATTTTTGTTCACATAATCCAGACTGTTATTCATTTTTAATTTGTTCTTCATTTTGCAATTTTTTTTAGCGACATAATCCAAAACTAATCATGTCAGCTGCAGTGAATTACATCAGAGTTATTGGATAATTACAACCAGGCGTCGGATTTCCTAAGTTAAGCTCCGTATAATGAAGGATGCTATAATTTTCATGTGAGTGCCAGAGGAAAAAAAAAAGTCAATACGCCATGACGCTTCCAATAAACATGATTTGACTTTCTTTGTTTCAGTAGGTTTAATCCCCTTCTCTGTTGAGTTGGTTTATCGATTTTGAGTTTGGAGGACAGCAGAGGGGAGGGGAGGGCGTGACGGTGGAGGTGGCGGAGAGAGAGGAGGGAGGAAAGGGGTGGGCATAGTTTAATTTTCTCTTTTATTTCTTTCTACTACGGCACAATGTAACTAGAGGTGGTTTATTTATCTTCTGTTTTTTGTTTTAGTTCGTTTATAATATTCTTATTACAAATTATATTTATTTTTGAAACTAAATGAATTTTTGTGCGAGATTGAAATGTCATAAAGGAATTGTGGGTCTGAGTTCAT
>NW_024750910.1:485000-520000 GCF_018991925.1 Homarus americanus
CATACATACATATATTTCATTACCTACTTTCTCCTCTTCTTTTTCACATTACCTTAAGCCTCTGAACAACCAAGTAATGTTACGCCCCCGACAACAACAACAACAACAACAACCAACAACAAAAGCCTCACACATAATGCAAAAACTTAGGTCATGTAATCTTGGGAAAACTCACACGCCTCCATAACTACGTGTGCCAGACAGCTGATAGATAGATTCATATTTCATATCTAAAGTTTCCTTCTCCTTTTTAAGTTTGGTTGGCAAGGATACTCAAGTGTGAGGTATTATTATTTGTTTCGTGTGTGTGTGTGTCTGTGTGTGTTGGGTAGTGTGTGTGTAATGTGTGTGTGTGTGTGTGTGTGTGTTGGGTGGTGTGAGGTGGTGTGAGTGTGAGTGGTGTGAGTGTGGTGTGTGTGTGTGTGTGTGTCGCATGTTCTTAGGGTAATCGTGCCAGTATAAAGTGGCATCAAGAAACATGAGGAGGGAGGAGTGTTAGGCGACCACAAGAGCATACAGCTAAAATAACAGAAGCAAGCTTGGGAAACACAACACAGCCCAGCCACTAAGAACAACAACAACAACACACACACACACAAAATGCCTCAAAGAGATGACAATTAATAATATACCCACAAAGAACAGAGAGTGTGTGTGTGTGTGTGTGTGTCAGTAAGTGTGTGTGTGTGTGTGTGTGTGTGTATGTGTGTAAGTGTGTGTGTGTGTGTGTGTGTATGTGTGTAAGTGTGTGTGTGTGTGTGTGTAAGTGTGTGTATGTTTACGTACATGTATGCATGGATAGAAGCAAGGAAAGAGAGGGTTGAGATAAAGGGAGAGAAGGGAGAGACAGGCAGTAAGATAGTTTAGAGAAGGGGAGAGAGTAGGGGAGAAAGAAGGGGAGAAAGGGGGGAGGGAAATGGGAGGGAAAGATGATACCAAAAGAATTCTTCATTACAGCATTCCATTCTATACTTCCCCTCTTTCCACCTTCCCTTCTTTTCCATATACATCCTTTCTCTCCCTTCCTTATTCCTAAAATATCTGCCACATCTCTTTCTCATATCATCACCCCTCCCCTCCTTCTTCTTTACCCCATCGTTCATTCCCTTACATCTCCCTTCAACCAGCACCCACACCTCCTTCCGGCTCCCCTTCTTCCTCCTACTCCTCCCAACATTCTCATTTCTCCACTCCAACATTCCCTCTTCCTTACCCCCCACCTCCCTCTTATCCTTCCTTCCACCTCTCTTCCTTCACCTCCTCTCCCCACCTCCTCCTTTCCCCATCTCCCTTCCCCACCTCTCTCTTTCCTTAGTCACATTCCCTCATCCCTTTTTTCCCTCCTCCCTTCTGAACAATTCCTCTTCCCTCTCTCCTCCCTTCTCTGCCCCCTCCCCCACTCCTCCCTCTCCCCGTGTTGTGACAATACCACAAAGCCGTACAAAGCCAGCCAGGAAGTGAGAGGAAGACTCACTTATCATAGCAATAACATAGACGCAAAATTCCTTCACGTCGACTTAGGATTTTCGACTTTGTCTCCCTGATGACTACCGTCTGGAGTATGATAGTGCAACGCCACCAGGTCAAAAGGTTCATCTCTGTACCCGCGTTGAAAGTAAATTCATTTTTTCTCGTATTCAAAATAAGATAATTCCTGAAGGATCATCCGAAGAGAAAAATTACAAGGATTTAGGCATTAAAACATGACGCTAGAGCAACACATATTTTCTTTAACCGAGTTCATAAAACTTGTGTTTAAAAAATAATATATATATATATATATATATATATATATATATATATATATATATATATATATATATATATATATATATATATGTGTGTGTGTGTGTGTGTGTGAACCATCTCTCACTGGGGTGTGCGTCATCCCCCTGGATCACAGGTCGACGGTGGTTGACTGGTAATACTCTCTGAGGAGTCAGAAAGTCACGAGGGTGAGGGAAGGTGTTGCAGCCCCGCATTAAGGCAATAAGCTTACCTTGTTATATTTCACTCGTTGGGAAGTTCCCACAACATTAAAAAGTAAGACAGACTAATTAATGAAAATTTATTAGAGGATATTGTTTATCAACCCCTCATGTACGGGGTCACTGTGTGCTGAATAAAATAGTCTAGCGTTAGCCAGATAAAATATTGCGAGTGGCGTCCAGTAGTGAAGGGGTTAAGCCTGTACCATCAAATGTAAATGTGGCCACTGCTAGACGCGCGCTTAACAAAAGTTTATATGAACATAAATTATTACTGTAGTCTGACAGACGCACGGGCACACAGCCTGACTATTATACCCGTCAGGCAGGCGGGGGATAAAAACCAACTGAGAAGAAGATAAAAAAAGGGAAACCCCCTCAGGAAGGATGTGGATACTCCTCACGTTATAAATTAAATAGCTTCGTGAAACTGAGCCTCCCTTTTGTGGTCCAATTTATTACTTTTTCATACAACTCATCTTTTATTTTCTCAAAAATAAAACAAACCTACAGTAACTTTGGTAAGATTATTATTAGGTTAATTTTTCTGAATTATGGGAACCACTTTTCAAGGAATTTCGATAAATTTAACACCTTTTCTTCTGTAGACTTTAGTTAAAAAATACACACAATAGTGAACAACGGAACCGTATTTTCTTAGTTCTTAAAAACAGTTCACAAATATTATTCAGTAATAAAACAAATGTTCTGTTGTGTCCCGGGAAAAAAATGATGTGTAATATCTTTAATTTTTTTTTAAATAGAGAAAAAACTAAACACGATGGGTTTTGTCCAGCTGGTCATTATAAGTAGCACGGCTGAGTGAGTCTGTGGTATGATCCTCAATGATTATTGTCAGGTAACGAGGTATGGGTGAACGAGGGCGTGTTCTTGCGCAATTCTGTACTTTTACGCAGGCTAACTCATACTAGCTCTTGTTGATGTTTTTTCTGTCCTTCAACTATTAAGATCTCATGAGAAGGTACCCACAGTAGATCCTTATACTAAATATTAACTATTAAATACAAAGGAAAAAAATCACTTAAGTACATTGGCGCATGTATACTGTATTTTTTAACTAATTAGTACATTTACCTAGGTATATAGTACAGGTAAATAATACTAGCGAATGGTCATATAAATATATATATACAATCATACACAATTGTTTGACGAAATATTGAAGACATACAGTGTCATGAATAAAAATAAGAATAAACTATTGGTATTGAAAATAATAACACTGTTTATAAATTAATAATAATAATAATAATAATAATAATAATAATAACAATAATAATAATAATAATAATAATAATAATAATAATAATAATAATAACAATAATAATAATATTAATAATAATAATAATAATAATAATAATAATAATAATAATAATAATAATAATAATAATAACAATAATAATAATATTAATAATAATAATAATAATAATAAACTCTCATTCCCACAAAACAGATATGCAGCCAGATAAAATAATTAAACAGGAACGAGTGACCAAAAGAGATTAGAAGGATATTAATGTGAATATCGGCCAATGTTATTACTGATGGATGATGAAGATGTGTTAATACCTAGTTTACGAGAGCAGACATCTACAGTGATAGGAGTGTCCACTCAAATATCAGAATACAATAGGGAAATTAGTTTCGAATGAACAATCGCCTTACGTATGATTAACGGCAGCAGTGGGTCGAGTATTATACGAAACACTTCAAGTAATTGATACATTGAAGACTCCTGATATATGAGCTCTGTTCACCTACTTCTTATGGTGTTCATTCTCTCATTCGAAACCAATTTCTCAATGGTATTCTGATACTCGAATGGTATGCTCCCATCACTACAGTTTTCTTCTCTCGTCAGCAGGATATTCATATTAATATCCTTCCCATCTCCTTCTGATGAGTATTCGTTCGAATCAAACTGCTCCGTTGCTAGTGTCACTGTGTGTTGGAAGGAGGATCGGCGCAGTGACTTGTCGTCCAGGAAGGGTACAGCAGGCTGTGCACCCTTCACCGCCAGTGTACCACGAACTTCTGAACGGAACTGTACTTACCAAAGGAGAGTAGAATACTGTTGTTGTTGACGTAAGAGCCACATCTCGTCTCAGGCTTACCACACTTATTACTTTCAGTTGACCAATATTTATGTTGACAATATATCACTCCTTATGTCACTTATTACACTTAAAAAATAATATATTTACATAGAGTATCGTTTTTTTTAATATTAAGAAGCTATAAGTGAATTTTTTCTCCAAAATCCGGATTAAGTTGACGAAGGACTCGTAATGAATGTCATTTGGGAACGACTAAATCTAATTTTTTAAGAAAGTTTTAAGTCTTTTTAATATACGAATTTTATCTTAAATATCGTTTAAGGATTTTACTTGCAAACTACTACAATGAAAATGGTCACAAAAGCACTTATTGCGAGTCATTTTGATGGAAAAGTGTTGATGACCACTCGACACTGTTTTGGTGGTGGGCGGAGAGGCTGGCGGGGCGTACACCTTCATAATTTAAAAAAGCGGAAAAAATATTATTTCATCATCCCGAATTCATTTTATTTCAATCTCTTTTACGCGGGGACAAAATAGATGACAAAGAATCCTTTATCAAAAAAGAAAAAAGAAAATTATATATATATATATATATATATATATATATATATATATATATATATATATATATATATATATATATATATATATATATATATATATATATATATATATATATATATATATATATACATATTATATGATTATATCTCTAAAATGAATGACCTTTTATGTGATACTACAACATATTCTAAACTCATAAATAATCCTCTCAACACTGTTAACACCCAATTCAACAAAAAACTGAAGTCTCTATTGAGAGGCAAAGCTACTCTCATTAAACATCATACTTCAACGTCCCCTCCACTGCCATACATGTACGGTGTAATGAAGACCCACAAGCCCAATAACCCAGCAAGACCCATCATTAGCTCAGTTGGGTCAATCTCTTATAAACTATCTAAATGGTTAGTTTCTTTACTAAATCCCCTAGTTGGCAACATTTCTAACTCTAATATCAAGAATAATATGGATTTGGTTGATAAACTCAATAACTTACACATTAATTATGATTTTAAACTGGTCAGTTTTGATGTAACATCACTCTTTATAAAGGTCCCAGTTGATGATTTACTAGAGTTTCTCATAGATTCCCTGGATAATATTTAATTGCCCGTCTCGAAAGACGACTTCATCGAACTCATCAAACTATGTATTAAGGATTGTAAATTTGAATTCAATGGAGAATATTATGCTAAAAAATTTGGTATTTCAATGGGTAATCCACTCTCACCTGTATTAAGCAACCTATATATGAAATTCTTTGAAAAGAAACTATTAAGTAATATTTTACCACCTCCAACAGTCTGGTTTAGACATGTTGATGATGTATTATGTCTCTGGCCATGTAATGAGGACCTAAAAGCTTTCCTGCCACAACTTAACAACTTAGCCCCCTCGATCAAATTCACTGTGGAATTAGAGCAAGACTGTAAATTGCCATTCCTAGACTGTCTGATACACAGAATAGGTAACACTTTTAAGTTCAGTATTTATAGAAAACCAACTAATGTGTGTTCATACATTCATTATTATTCTGCCCACCATAATAAAGTCAAACAGTCAGTATTTTCAACAATGTTTTTACGTGCCTTGAGAATTTGCAGTCCGGAATTCATTGATGAGGAATACAAATATATATATAATATTGGCTCAAACCTTAAATACCCTAGATCTTTCATAGACAAATGCCTAAACATTACTAAGAAAACTTTTTATAGAACTGATCCCAAGCCCACCCATGACCATAAGAATATCTTAATATTACCATTTCACAAAAATTTCTCTCAAATTCCTTTACAACTAAAAACCTGGAACGTCAATGTGGCATTTAAAAACTCATGCACTGTTAAACAAATGTTAATCAAGAACTCCCCCAATAATACAATTGGTTGCATTTATAAAGTTCCTTGCAAGGAATGTGATATGTTTTACTTAGGCCAGACAGGTAAAGATCTTGTAACTAGACTTAAACAACATAAATATAGTGTTAGGACAGGCCAGGAATCCAATGCTCTGTTTGTTCATTTGAGGGATAACAAGCATTGCATTGACTGGGATAATGCCTCCTCAATATTACCATGTAATTCAATTGACAGTAGGAACATTATAGAATCTAGTCTCATTAAACATACCGAATCCGTTAACATGAATTTGAGTAATGGTATGTACAAATTGGACAATTTTGTAATTAAGAAGATTTGTAACCAGGTGAGAAGGTTGGGTCAGTTTTCCCTCTGACCTGACTACCGACCGCTGCGGTGCTTTTGTAAAGATTAGTAGGGTCATTACCTATACTTGACCTCTGTGGACTTGTTCTCACCCTCCTCTGTATATATATAACTTGTTCTGCACTTCTATTTTAGTCTGTACTCACCCCTGAAGATGTGAATTACACGAAAGCGCTTGGGAACTTCGTGTTTTCTTTTTCCTTGTGGTTATCAGCATATACCTGGATCACATCTACAGTGATTTATTTGCATATATATATATATATATATATATATATATATATATATATATATATATATATATATATATATATATATATATATATATATATATATATATATATATATATATATATATATAAATCCGATTCCGAATGTTTAATAGATACGAATGTTATACGTTTTACGGAGATATAATAAAGGCCAACCTATATTATACATCTTTTGAAAGTGGAGTTGATTGTTCAGGTGATGTGAGGCTTCTGACGGATAAACGAAACAGTCGAAATTGATAATGATGATGATGATGATGATGATGATGATGATGATGATGATAATAATAATAATAATATAGTAGTCATTATAATAGTACGTAATAATAATAATAATAATAATAATAATAATAATAATAATAATAGTAATAATAATAGTAATAATAATAACTGAACTACACTCACATATACAAAAGGCAAGTTACATATTAAAAGCACAAATCTATAAAGCTGTCACAATGTATGTATGTATGTATGTGTGTATGTATGTACGCCTTGCAAGAGAGAGGACCTGGGTTGCAGATCGTGTTCGGGGACAAAGGTTAGCCAGTAGAGTTGGCGAGTTGTCCAGTTTTCTCGGACCATTTCTAGACACTGGGTCATACAGCTCGTTAATTTTGTGTGTGGTTGTTGTGTTGGCGACAGCTTTACACATACAGCATACACATACAATTTAAAAATAAAATAATATAAAACAATTAAAGTAAATTTAAAAATCATAGTGGATATTTTTTCTGACGGGAGATTTAAGAAGATTGAAGAAAAATCCGTTACAGACGATAATTAACGAGTATTGTTAAGACTAGGAGCTATTATTATTATTATTATTATTATTATTTGTAGTATCAGTATTGCTGCTGTTAATATTATTACTATCGATTTTATTATCACTATTATTACTATCATAATATTTGTTACATAACTTTACAGATGTTTTTGGATATAATCACTATCTTCTACATATATTACCCTTTCCTTATCCTCCCCTTCATCTTCTCTCCCCTATCCACTCTGCTCTATCTCCTCTCCTCTATCTTCTCTCCTCTATCTTCTCTCCTCTATCTTCTCTCCCCCATCTTCTCTCCTCCATCTTCTCTCCTCTGTCTCCTCTCTTTTACCTCATTTCCTTTATCTCCTCTCTCCTCTTCCTTTCTAGAGAAGAGAAGAGAACAATAACAGGTGTTCACTGTAATATGTCACTCCGGGTATACTGTTTCAGCTCCCCAGAGGCCAAATATACCCAAAATTGCCCTCATGAATAATATTTCAGCATACGTCAGCATATTTCCCCCCCGGCATAGCTGAAGCGAAGACTGTCAGTATCCAGAGGTCGTCAGCATTATTGCACACGGTAGCATTATTATACACGGTAGCATTATTATACACGGTAGCATTATTATACACTATAGCATTATTATACATGGTAGCATTATTATACATGGTAGCATTATTATACATGGTAGCATTATTATACATGGTAGCATTATTATACATGGTAGCATTATTATACACGGTAGCATTATTATACACGGTGGCATTATTATACATGGTAGCATTATTATACACGGTAGCATTATTATACACGGTAGCATTATTATACACGGTAGCATTATTATACATGGTAGCATTATTATACACGGTAGCATTATTATACACGGTAGCACTATTATACACTATAGCATTATTATACACGGTAGCATTATTATACATGGTAGCATTATTATACACGGTAGCATTATTATACACGGTAGCATTATTATACACGGTAGCATTATTATACACGGTAGCATTATGATACACGATAACGTTATTATACATGGTAGCATTATTATACTGATAGCATTATTATACATGGTAGCGATTATCATACCACGGTAACGTTATTATACGGTAGCGATTATTATACACAGTAGCATTAGTATACGGTAGCATTATTATACACGGTAGCATTATTATACACAGTAGCGATATAATATACGGTAACGTTATTATACATGGTAGCGTTATTATACCGCGGTAAGCATTATTATACATGGTAGCATTATTATACACAGTAGCATTATTATACGCAGTAGCGTTATTATACACGGTAGCATTATTATACACGGTAGCATTATTATACATGGTAGCATTATTATACCTGATAGCATTATTATACACAGTGGCATTATTATACGCACGGTAGCATTAATTATACACGGTAGCGTTATTATACATGGTGGCATTATTATACGCAGTAGCATTATTATACATGGTAAGCATTATTATACACGGTAGCATTATTATACGGTAGCGTTATTATACACGGTAGCATTAATGTTATACACGGTAGCATTAATTATACACATTAGCGTTATTATACACGGTAACGTTATTATACGGTAGCATTATTATATGGTAGCATTATTATACACGGTAGCATTATTATACACGGTAGCATTATTATACACGGTAACGTTATTATACACGGTAGCATTATTATACATGGTAGCCCTAATTATACACTGTAGCATTATTCATACCGCGGTAGCATTATTATACCGCGGTAGCATTATTATGGTAGCATTATTATACACGGTAGCATTATTATACACGGTAGCATTATTATACACGGTAGCATTATTATACATGGTAGCATTATTATACACGGTAGCATTATTATACACGGTAGCACTATTATACACTATAGCATTATTATACACGGTAGCATTATTATACATGGTAGCATTATTATACACGGTAGCATTATTATACACGGTAGCATTATTATACACGGTAGCATTATTATACACGGTAGCATTATGATACACGGTAGCATTAGTGAACACGTAGGAATTGTTTTACATGTTAGTAATGTTATGTACTGCATTAGACAGGCTTTACTACGTGGCTGACTTTCATATTACAAAAAAAAAGAAAAAAGAAAAAACGTTACTGAGTATTGTTTGGTATTTTGTACATAATATATGACTGTAGTGCGGACATAAACACATTGCATGGAGTATTAGCCAGCATTTTCTATCTGGTGAACCATCATGCCATTACAACAATATTATCCTCGCTTGTATTAATAAGTATTACCAAATAAAATTAATTTATAACCATGATATTAATCGTAATATTAACACAGGTTTATTAGTTAAAAGATGGAAAACCCGGCGTTGTGTGGGTTAGTTTTTGAAGGGCATAACTTGAGTACGTGACGACACTATCAGCTACACTACATCCACTATACTATCAGCTACACTACATCCACTACACTATCAGCTACACTACATCCACTACACTATCAGCTACACTACATCCACTACACTATCAGCTACACTACATCCCTTACACTATCAGCTACACTACATCCACTACACCATCAGCTACACTACATCCACTATATCATCAGCTACACTACATCCACTATATCATCAGCTACACTACATCCACTACTCCATCAACTACACTACATCCACTACACCATCAGCTACACTACATCCACTATATCATCAGCTACACTACATCCACTACACCATCAGCCACACAACTTTCACTACACTACCATATAATACTACATCCACTACAGTATTATCTACACAACATCCACTACACTACCATATACATCCACTACCGTAACTACACCATCATCACTACAGGAATTACATAAACTACGCTATCATTTTAGAGTTAGGGACGACCTCTCCCCAATTTAGACACGAAGGGGTTCACCATCTGGGTCGGGCGATCACGAACAGTCAAACAAACAAACACACGGACACTGCCCCTTACACATACTGTATATAATAATTAACACAACATTAACACCACTTTAACCGTAATATTATCACAATTTTACCATTCCCAAAATATTAACACCGCTTTATTGTATTGAAATTTCGTCAATATATTCTACTTAACTTTAGTATTAACAAAACAATATCATGGTAGGTAGTGTTGGTAAGTATTCCCAGCATCACTGAGATATTATTGTGTTAAGTCAACATTTTCAGCCTGACTAACTTTCGTATTATCAAAACGTTTTTGTATCAACTTTCATTGAGGATTTGCCGTGTGATATAGCTTTTGCCACCATTATACAATAATGTTTATAGGGCGCGAGACTATTGACGTACGATGGAAAGCATTTGACGTACCACGGAAAACTATCGACGTATGATGGAAACTTATTGACGTATGACAGAAAACAATTGACTTAAGATGAGAAATAACTGACGGAAATTTTTTGACGTGCGACGGAAATTAATTGATGTACGATAGGAAACTGACGTACGATGCAAAACAATTGACTTACGATGGGAAAAAATGACTATGTTCTGACGTTCGTTTACACCTTTATAAGGATGCATTTTAAAATTAATTTCGCTTTATTGTCGCCAATACGAGCAACCAACAGCGCCTGGCATTCTTTACCTTGCAATTACATGTTTGATTAAGCAACGTCAGGCAAACGTTCGATCGCCTCTTTCCTGCCGACAGTGGCGATCTTTCACGACATGAGCACGAGACCTAAAATCAATGTGGCGCTCTGTTTCCATCGAGGAAACTCCCGAGACAAATATTGACACAAAAAATGAAGAAGTGTGTTCACTTCATCTCCCACCACGTCAGAGTGTGACGCTGGTGCTGCTGTTGCTGACACCCGGGCTGCTGACACTCTGGCTCCTGACAACCCTAGTGATGAGTCAGCACTTCCATACGACAAAACATTATTTTAATATATATATTTTTTTTTGCTGTCACTGGGTCGTTGATTGTGATTATTTCGTATTTTTATTAAAGAGAGTATCGTCTACACACACACACACACACAAACACACACACGCACACACACACATCGGTCAGTGGTACTCCAAGGTAAAAGATCTCTGTGGTCTCAACCGTCAGTCTCCCACACTTCTTTTCATCTCACATTTACCTAGTGAGGAGGCAGCTGAGATAATTAATAACCATTTTGCTACCATATGTCATACCTTACCCAGTCTTGACCTCACTCTCCTCCCAGCTTACTTACCTTCCCCCTTCCCCCCTCCCAGTGTTCAACCATATGAAATTGCCAACAAACTCCTGAAATTTAAATCCAAACGCTCCACGACCCCAATTGACCTCCCAATCAAAATATACAAGGAGTTTGCAGTCGAACTAGCCACCCCCCTCTGTTCTATTATTAATGCATCCCTCAGACAAAGCAAATGACCTAATGAATGGAAAACCAAATTTGTCACCCCCATCCCCAAGGTCACCACCCCACAGTCCCCTAACGACCTCAGGCCAGTTGCCATTACCCCCATACCCAGTCTACTTTGTGAAGACTTTGTTTTTGAATGGGCATTTGCCAGTATTTATCAGTCAATTGATCCACAGCAATTTGGCAATATGAGGACCTCCTCTACATCACACTGCTTGGTGAGCTTTCTGGATTTTCTGCACAGAAACTTGCAGAAACATAAGACATCACTGGCCGTTGCCCTTGTGGACTTCAGGAAGGCCTTTGACCTTGTTGATCACTGTACTGTTATCAACAAGGCTATTGCACTAGGGCTGCCCACCAACCTGGTCTCATGGCTCACTGATTTCTTGAGTGGACGTCGCCAGGCAGTGAGGTATCAGGGCTTGGTCTCCACATTCCAACACCTCACCTGCGGTGTTCCCCAGGGGACCAAGATGGGACCACTGTGCTTCCTCATCCTGATCAACGACGCTCTATCGGACACTCCTCACAGGTGGAAGTACGTGGATGACTGCACTGTGGGGGTTACAGTGGACAACACCGCACCAGACGACTCATCGCTACAAGGCACCCTGGACAGGCTACAGGCATGGACCACGGAGAACAAGGTCAACATCAACCACACCAAAACCGTAGTCATGCACATCAACACCGCCACCACTCCAGTGCAAGCCCCAGCAGTCACAGTGGGTGCCCATCCTCTTCAGCTGGTGCAGTCTGCTAAACTCCTGGGTGTAACCATAGACAACAAGCTTGACTGGAAGGCCCATGTAAATAACACAGTCAAGGCAGCCTCGTATCGTCTCTACATGCTACGACGACTTAGGTCACTTGGGACACCCACGCCAGAGCTGAGGACCATCTACAACGCCTTTATTCTCCCCAAACTAACGTATGCGTCACCAGCCTGGTCGTCGTCTCCCACCTCCACCCAACAACGTCAGCTAGAGAAGGTACAGAAAAGGGCCTGCAGAATCATGCTCGACGCAGAATACTCCAGCTACACCAACGCTCTCTCCACCCTGGAAATGCCATCCCTCAGTGACCTCCACCACCAAGCACTGGAAAGGTTTGGCAGTGGACTACTGCACCGCCCTCGTCATCGCCACCTCCTGCCACCTGCAGTCCCCCACCCAACTCGCGCAGACCGCCACCACAAAAAATTCAGCCCATAAGAGCCCGCACCGAGAGATATAAGAACAGCACCATCCCATCTATTGTTAAAATAATAAACAACTCCTGATTTATGTACTGTACAGCCCTGTAAATGTATTCAATGCATATTATATCATTATGTCTAAATCAAATGTAAATCTGTATATTTTCAGCTACCTGCTGCAACTCTATTAATAAACCGTTTATTATTATTATTATTATTATTATTATTATTACACACACACACAACAACAGTAACACCTAAACTTTCCGTACATCAGGGGCCGCATTCTCAAAAGCATTTACGGGACGGTATCTCTTTGTTTACCCTATAACTGGAGTTACAGTCGCCGATCAGTATACTCAAAACAAATATTTGTCAGTGGACTCCGTAAGTGAGTCCAGAATTGAGGCCGTAACATTGAGCTGCTGTAACATGGTCAACCCGGATATAGTAAGTCGTTATTTCCCGATTGCCAGGTGTGTATTGTCCAAGGTGAAGTGTGTTGCCAGGTGTGTACTGTCCAAGGTGAAGTGTGTTGCCAGGTGTGTACTGTCCAAGGTGAAGTGTGTTGCCAGGTGTGTACTGTCCAAGGTGAAGTGTGTTGTCCAATGTGAAGTGTGTTGCCAGATGTGTACTGTCCAAGGTGAAGTGTGTTGCCAGGTGTGTACTGTCCAAGGTGAAGTGTGTTGTCCAGGTGTGTGTTGTCCAATGTGAAGTGTGTTGTCCAGGTGTGTGTTGTCCAAGGTGAAGTGTGTTGTCCAAGGTGAAGTGTGTTGCCAGGTGTGTGTTGTCCAAGGTGAAGTGTGTTGTCAGGTTGTCCAATGTGAAGTGTGTTGCCAGGTGTGTGTTGTCCAATGTGAAGTGTGTTGCCAGGTGTGTGTTGTCCAATGTGAAGTGTGTTGCCAGGTGTGTGTTGTCCAATGTGTGTGTTGCCAGGTGTGTGTTGTCCAAGGTGAAGTGTGTTGTCCAAGGTGAAGTGTGTTGTCCAAGGTGAAGTGTGTTGTCCAAGGTGAAGTGTGTTGTCCAAGGTGAAGTGTGTTGTCCAAGGCAAGTGTGTTGTCCAGGTGTGTGTTGTCCCAGGTGAAGTGTGTTGTCAGGTGTGTGTTGTCCAAGGTGAAGTGTGTTGTCCAGTGTGTGTTGTCCAAGGTGAAGTGTGTTGTCCAGTGTGTTGTCCAAGGTGAAGTGTGTTGTCCAGGTGTGTGTTGTCCAAGGTGAAGTGTGCAGTGTGTTGTGTGTGTTGTCCAAGGTGAAGTGTGTGTTGTCAGGTGTGTGTTGTCCAGGTGTGTGTTGTCAGGTGAAGTGTGTTGTCCAGGTGTGTGTTGTCCAAGGTGAAGTGTGTTGTCAGGTGTGTGTTGTCCAGGTGTGTGTTGTCCAAGGTGAAGTGTGTTGTCAGGTGTGTGTGTTGTCCAGGTGTGTGTTGTCCAAGGTGAAGTGTGTTTGTCAGGTGTGTGTTGTCCAGGTGTGTGTTGTCCAAGGTGAAGTGTGTTGTCAGGTGTGTGTGTCCAGGTGTGTGTTGTCCAAGGTGAAGTGTGTTGTCCAGGTGTGTGTTGTCCAAGGTGAAGTGTGTTGTCAGGTGTGTGTTGTCCAAGGTGAAGTGTGTTCCATCCAAGTGTGTGTGTTGTCCAAGGTGAAGTGTGTTGCCAAGTGTGTGTTGTCCAAGGTGAAGTGTGTTGCCAAGTGTGTGTTGTCCAAGGTGAAGTGTGTTGCCAAGTGTGTGTTGTCCAAGGTGAAGTGTGTTGCCAAGTGTGTGTTGTCCAAGGTGAAGTGTGTTGCCAAGTGTGTGTTGTCCAAGGTGAAGTGTGTTGCCAAGTGTGTGTTATCCAAGGTGAAGTGTGTTGCCAGGTGTAGGATGTCCAAGGTGAAGTGTGTTGCCAGGTGTAGGATGTCCAAGGTGAAGTGTGTTGCCAGGTGTATGATATCCTAGTTGAGACTGAAGTGACTCTCCACCAAGATTGTGTCATTAATTTTACGTTTCATGCAGTTACCATTAATATAGAACATCAACGAACATGGTGAAATAAGCTCAGAGTGAGACAAATTACCCAATCAAAACCTACAAATATTGATATAAAATCCGCCTATTTTGATCTAAATTCCAAGAAATATAAAAACAAAAAACAAATCGTAAATATCATACAATAAACTTGGCTCTTTGGCTGACAATATCTATGTATGAATAACTGATATTTGTTCCAGTTCCCGTTCTTTGTTTTATCTGGGTGACGTCACGGTTCCAATAATGTGTGTGTGCGTTCGTTTTCTCGGTGTCACGAACGTGTAGGTGAAATCTCTAACAATCAACCTAAATGTTAACATTACTTTAATAGGTTACGTAACAGAGACGAGTTACCCGCCACACCCCTCTGACACACACAGATTCTACCCGCCAACATACACACTTACCCGCCAAAATACACCCGCCTACCTGCTACACACACACAGACAAACACACACACACATAAACACACACACACACACACACACCACTTTTTCCTCTTTTGTAGCAATTTGCGCTAAAAGCATGTGTTTAACCACCCCTCCCCCAGATGACCGCATGTAATATATGTACAGTACCATATGTATGTGTGTGTGTGTGTGTGTGTGTTTGTGTGTGTGTTGTACATTTCATTAAGGGTTATTTTCCTCAATAAAATGTTAACTAATATTATTGCAATTGTCGTTATTATTATTCTCATTGTTATTGTTATTATCGAAAATTTACTATAATTCATCAAGTATATATTCAGAATCACAGTAAAAATCCGCTCGCGATTAATCCCAAATCCTAATATTTTTTTTCCTCGATTTTACGTGACAAATTATGGAAGGAATTATGTACGTAGTTCCCTAAACCGATAAATCGAGGGTAAATCCTGCCTTAAGTTAGATACATGGACGAAATCTGCCATTGTGTAATTGATAGTGTGCAAACTGTAGATAATAAGCCTGTGAGTGTATTGGTCCACGTAGGCTGAGGGGGAGGGATGTGTGTGTGTGTGTGTGTGTGTGTGTGTGTGTGTGTGTGTTGTGAGAGAGTTGTATCCGTACTCATATATCACAATAATTAATCATTCGTGGTTTACTGAGCTATTGAAACGGGGAATTAAAACACACACACACACACACACACACACATACACACACACACACACACACACATAAACACACAAACATTATTTTTTTTATTTGCATCTGTAAAAAAAATGTTATTCCAGTTTTCAGGCCGGGATGCTGAACACAAAAAGTTTATATAGAAGTGATTCAAACGATTTTTGTAGAGAGCCCTGTATATATATATATTCATTAAACAGCATACATGAAGTAATAACGCAGGAATTTTAAAGTTAGTATACTCTAGGTGGGAAAATAGCACGGTGTATATTATGTATAGGTGTATATTATGTATATGTGTATTTTATGTATACCTGGATGTATGTATATGTATGGGAATTCATATTTTTACCTGGTACATCATTCCAAAACACGATAACAGTTTCACACACTCAGTACACACTCTGTCCTACCGCTCCCTACACTCACGCACCCACTACACACTCTACCACGTATCCTACAGCCCTTACACTCACTTGTCTACACCCTTTACCCCTCACACAGCCTTGGTATACACCCTGCACCCTGTCTACACCCCCCACATTCCATCACTATCTTCAGCCATACCCTCCTACACCCCAACCTCCAGCATCCACGCCCGTCAGTCACACACACACACTCCAACACCTCCCCAGCTAACACTATCTACACCTTCTTATTTACACCCCCTACACCTTCTACACCGTTCACTCGAAGCTTGTAACTGAGGCCTAGGGTCAATTTGTAACAAGGCATCTGATTGGCTGGCAGACAGACACCTGATGAATCAAAACAGATCTTCAGTATTTAATTTATCGTAGTTTATTGTTATATTTAAGGGATAATAAACTTTTTCATGACGATCTCTGATAATTTCCACACCCCCTTATTTACATCCCTACCTCCTATACCCCCTCATTTACACCCAAACACTTCCCACACACCCTTATTTACACCACACACCCTTATTTACACCACACACCCTTATTTACACCACACACCCTTATTTACATCTCACACCCTTATTTACATCTCACACCTATACCCCCCCCCTCTCATTAACACCCCACATTTCCTACACCCACTCGTTTACATCCCACACTCCCTCGTTTACACCCTACACAGCCCCAAACACTTAGACAAACAGCGAGGCAACACCCTGTACAACTTCCACCTGATTGGTCGAGCAACTTGTGGAAGAAATGCCAGAAAAGTTAGAAATAATCACCTCTCACCTCCCTCCCCGCCTCTCACCTGACTCTCCCAGCTTCTCACTTCTCACTGACTCTACTAGACTCTCACCGGACTCACCAAGGCTCTCACCTGACTCCCCTAGGCTCTCACCGACTCTCCTAGGCTCTTACCTGACTCCCCTAGGCTCTCACCTGACTCCCCTAGGCTCTCACCTGACTCCCCTCCTCTCTCACCTGGCTCTCTTAGGTTCACATCTGACTCTCCTTGGCTCTCCCCTGACTCCCCTAGGCTCTCCCCTGACTCCCCTAGGCTCTCACCTGACTCCCCTAGGCTCTCACCTGACTCCCCTAGGCTCTCACCTGACTTTCTAAGGCTCTTATCGTTCTTCCAGGCACTTACTTCATTCCCCCGCCTCTCACTTCTCTCACCGTTCCTCCCGCCTCTCACTTCTCTCAACTTTCCTCCCGCCTCTCTCTCTCTCACTTCTCTCCGTTCCTCCGCCTCTCACTTCTCTCACATTCCTCCCGCCTCTCACTTCTCTCACCGTTCTCCCGCCTCTCACTTCTCTCACCGTTCCTCCCACCTCTCACTTCTCTCACCGTTCCTCCCGCCTCTCACTTCTCTCCCTCTCTGTCAACCTCTCACTTCTCTAATTCCCTCACCTTCCAGCCTCTCATTTTTCTCCCCAAGTATTTAACCTCCCTCTCTCCCCTGGCCTCTCACCTCTCTCCTGGCCTGTTACCTCTTTCTTGGCCTCTCAGCTCTCTCCTGGCCTCTCACCTCTCTCCTAGCGTCTCACGGCAGCACTCTCCCAGCAGTCTCTCACACTCGCATCACCACCTTCCCCCCCTCTTCCTTCACTCTCCCAGTTCCTCATTTATCTGGTTCAAGGTTCAACACGGTTCTTGGGTCCACACAGCGGTTCATAAACTTTTTTCTTGCGGTTCTCGTGTCCACCCTCTCTCTCTCTCCCCCTAACCCTCTTACCTCTTCTGTTCCTCTATGCTGTTCCCCCTTCCCCATCTTTCTTTCTTTCTTCCCCCTCCCCTTCCCGTTCTTAGTCTCCTCCTCCCCCTTCTCTTCTTTCTCCTTAGACTTTCTCTCTTCACCTCTCCCTCCCATCCCACTACTTTCCCTTTCCACTTACCCGCTCCCTTCCCCCTTCCCCAACCTACCACCCTCCCAGATCCTCTCCAAAGTCTTCCTCTCCTCTCCTCTCCTCCTCTGCATACCATCCATCCTCCCCCCCCTCTCACTCATTCTCCCCAGCAAGTAAAATAGGCTGACAACTTACACTTTAGTGGAAAAAATCCTTACATCCGCCAGAGTATTTGAGATAAATACGAGGCCCTTCGCTAGTTGTGCTAAATACGAGGGCACTCGCTAGAAGCTAAATACGAGTTCCTTCGCTCGTTGAGATAAATGTGAAGCCCTTCGCTAGTTGAGCTCGACAAGGGAGAGAGGTGACTCCTCTCACTCGCCGGGTTAACGAAGCCCTTCGCTAATTAACACACCAGCCTCAAGGGAAAAATACTGCAGTGATGTTTTAACACAGTACAGTACATACAGTAGTTCTCTAACACCATAAAGAACACATTGGGTCTACTGTAATCTGAGAACCGCGTTAAACCAAGTGGATATATCTTAGTTTTTGTAGAATACAGTACGATACATTACCATACATGACTATACTGATAACATATAGCTGCTTGAGTCTCTCGGATATTGTAGAATACAGTAGAATACGTTTGAATGGTCTAATTACTGTGAACTAAAGCACATTAATATAATATACGATACGTCAGAATTATCGCAAAATTAATGTGAGGCCATCTAGGCTTAAGCAAAATACAACACAATATACATAATGGTTGCCCCTCGTGTACTAGGATGGCCGGTCCAAGGGCCACCTAGGCGTGAATTTGTTTAAGGTGTAGAAGCTGTCGCCAACACAACAACCACACCCCAAGTTAACGAGATACATGACCCAGTGTCAAGGAATAGTCCGAGAAGACCGGACAACTCGCCAACTGCACTGGCTAACCATTACCCCGGAACACGATCCGCAAATACAACAACGCAATACAACACACCATTAAACAACACAACCCAATGCAATACAAACTCTAAACACAATAAACACAATTCAACGCAATACAAGACAATATAACACTAAACATCACAATACAACACAGAACTAGACAACGCAATGCAACAATACAACGCAATACAACACTACACAACACAATACAACTTAATACAGCACAATACAACATAATACAATGCATTACAACACTACACAACACAATATAACATAATACAACACAATACAACATAATACAATGCATTACAAAACTAATCATCAAAATACAGCACTACACAACACAATACAACGCAATACAAAGCAATACAACACAATATAACAAAATACAATACTATACAACACAATACAACACTATACAACACAATACTACACTAAAAAACACAATAAAACGCAATACAACACTAAAAATCACTATACAACACAATACAACACTAAACAACACAATACAGCACAAGACAATACAACCCAATACAGAACAACATAACACTATACAACACAATACAGCACAATACAACACTAAACAACACAATACAACACTAAACACAATACAACACTATACAACACAATACAACACTATACAACACAATAGAACACAATATAGCATAATACAACAATACAACACAACACTGAAGAACACTATAAACACTATACAACGCAATAAAACACTATACAACACAATACAGCACAATAAAGCACAAGACAACACGTTACAACACACTACAACACTATACAAAACAAGACAAAACAACACTATACAACACAATACAACATAATACAACACTAAACAACGTAATACAACACTAAACAACGTAATACAACACTAAACACAATACAACCCAACACACTACGACACTGTACAACAATACAACACTAAACAACGCAATACAACACAATACAACACTAAACAACGCAATACAACACACTACAACACTATACAGCAATACACGACACCACAACACTATACAATATCACACAATAGAGGATTATTCAAAAAGAAGTTATCATTCGTTAAATTATTTTTTATCACAAGAGCTGGAGACCATTGAAAGCAACGCCGAGTCCCACGCTAATAAAGGGGACGCTATTTTAACTACGACAACGCCTCTGGTGTGAAGAACGAGAAGTACAGTCGGCATTAAAAGTTCACGTCTCCCTCCCAGAATGAAGCAGTGTCGACCCCAAATGAGATGAAGAGAAACCACACCCGCATCAGATGAGACAGGGGACGACCCAGTAAATTCGTGATATCATCTTGGTAGTATTAATGTATCATAATTGTCCCAATGTTCACCCCTTAACCTACTAACTCCTGACCAAGCACCCACACAGTGACCCAGCACCACCAAACCATCTGGATATATTACTATTAATGGATTATTAATGGATAGTTACACAGTGTAATCTACGAGTTTTATTTTAATCGTGGGGAGGCAGCAAGCGTAGTATATATTGTACTGTAGACCGTCATGAGATACCGAAAGAGGAATGACGAGGAGGAGGGGAGGGAAAGGGGGGGGGGCGCTTATTTAACACGATATGGCAATGGGATAGCACTGGCCACCTCCACCACCGCCCAACCGATAACACAAAGAGGAAATGGTGTTATATCTGGTAATCTGAATGTAAACTATAACCAAGCAGGAAACATGTATGTATCGTGCTGGGTAGAAGCAAGGCAAGTGTAAACAAGCCACTGACTGATGATTACAATAACACAAAAAAACATAGTAAATGGGAGTGTTTCGGGACACCGTAACTGAGACAGACCTCAAAACGGACATTTCACCATTGCGTCGTTGTAGTAACCGAGTTTCATTCATACTGAGTTTCACAATATGCCAACTCATGTTGTTCACGATATGCCTGATTTATGAAGTGACTAAGCAAATAGTACTTGATATTAGAGTAAACAACTACAGCAATATACAATATATCGGTCTACATGGGATCTACCATGTTAATGTTATGTAAATTAGATTGGTTTAATACCGAAATAAGGTTTCAAATAGTAAGACATTTGTGGTTGCAAGTTTCGGTGGCACCAGTTGTTTCATGGCGCCTAACCCATCGTGATACTGTGGGTTCGCTCACCCCGGTTCGCTGTGCTATTTCAGCTTAACGTATACCCTTGTTGTGAAGGGCAGTAATAAGCACCTTTCGCATCTTGCCAAGTCTCCCCGAGAATCCCTCGCTACATTCGATGTAAGATCCCGTTGATGACTGGCATGGCGTTGGTCTGACCTAAACTTGGAAAGAATTTCTAACTGGGGCTCACTCCATTAGCAAACTTAACCTACTGTAGCTGGGGCTCACAACACATCCTCTAACCTAACCTCACCTAACCTAACACCACACTCCCTGGTTGGTACATTAGTCAATGAGCTCGAGTTGGGAGACGAGGAGCCATCCGATCTTTCTTAGGTGTGTTTTCACTCTATATAAAAATTTCCGTTTATTTTTGACGTTGTGAATGAGCATGTTGTATGTGTAACCAACCTCGTAACACCTCATTGACCCAACATGACCTCAGACTAGTTGCAAAAAAAAAGTTATAAAATAATAGAACTATGTGAAATGGCGCCGAAATGGCAAAACTATATATATTTACCTTTGTGTTTGCCTGATGGTGTGTGCAAGACGTGGAACAAGTGGTAAGTCTCGGCCTGAGTGGGAGGTGGGAGCGACGGACGAGGGATTAGAAGTGTCCGGGTGAGCAGGTGTCAGTCGGTGTCTGGGTAACGATGAGTGTCGTTTCTTTTCTGTTTTTTAAACTTTACTCACCATTCTTATATTTTACACACACACAGCGATGATAGTATATGCGTACAGTATATGACCATTACACCAAAGTTACGAATGATGAAATAGTACAGTACTTTATACACTTACACAACGTATTTCTTCACTATTTTTATATAATGTTTGTCACTTTCTCTCGCACCAGTATTTGTTTGTGGTAATGTTTATATCGTGTACCACCGTTGGGTGGCGTGAACCAAACCACACTCCTTCACTATTTAAGTTATATCTTCTCCTAAATATTCCTCTTTACGTCAGTACTGTCACCAAAGAGGAGATAATGTACTTGACTTTGACTCTATGGCCGCTTTTCGTCCTCACGGGTTTACGAGACGTAGATGTAATGAGATATTCCGATAATGTTTGGAGAGGCACTGTAGCGTCTCTAAGTGGACAACTGACTGACGCACAGGGTGGCATACTGACATCTGGTGACCGCTAATGAAACAAAAAATCAGCTGGATGTTTAAACGATGGCGGGAACTATCTTTATGGGACCACAGCTCTATGTATGTATGTATGTATGTCAGATTTCCTTATAACCTCGACAAAAAAAGGTTTCAAGCTACAGATTGCTAAAGTTTAAAGCCTAGAACGTCAAATTGCACCTCATGAGGGGGGTGGAGATTCTTCAGGTGAGGTCAGGCCAAATGAAAGTTGGTTATGTGACCTTAATCTGACCTGTATAGCACACACACACACACACACACACATATGGCCTGAGACCCATCCGTCAAAATTACTTTTACTATTATCAATAAAAATCTATAATGTCTTTGCTTCTTAAATCACCTTAAGAGTAATTCCAGGGTTTATTGATGTAGGAAATACCTGAGGGCAATAACCTCTCTTTGTTGGAGTACGATATTTTACATTTTTCCGATGGTTTTGTAGCCACGAGATGGTCATCAATATTCTGTGAGAGAGAGAGAGAGAGAGAGAGAGAGAGAGAGAGAGGTGGGCGCAGCAGGTGCCGCTGTTTCATGATTTACCACCCAATAAGACCTTGATCGATGTTGTGTGTTGGGGAGGCGACCTGACCTGACCTGACCTCCCTCCCCAGCTGTTGCTTCACTTCCCTCCAGTCACCTCATACTCAAGGGATTTCGTGTATTTTTTTCAGAGTTAGTTTGAATCTTATGTAATGTTATGGGTTTTGTGTCTCGATATTTACCTGTGCACACCTGTCCATGTTTACCTCCCTGTCTGTCTGTCTGTATCTCTCTCTCTCTCTGTTACCATTTGTCTACCTGTCAAGTCTCTCTCTGGTTTGATTATAAGGTTAAAACACTTAATTAAAACAAAAGCATCAGTTTAACATAAATTTTATTGTGGCACATCTTTTACATATAAAACATATATCATCATTTGATACAGTGAGCGCTGTACTGCCTCAGCGCTTATTAAGATACGGACACAAGTGGTAGTAGTCAAGTCATTCATTCTGTTTCCTTGAGCGGCCGATCAAGAGGGGTCCCGGAGGAGCTATACCTATGGGCGCCAAGACCCTCTCATTTTCACGTATAAAAAGAAAAAACAATTCCATGCTATTATACACAAAAATGAATAGTTTCTTATTATTTTTTTTATGTCAATCAGGATATTTGTTTATGTTAGGTACAGTTATAAACGCTGTGTGAGGGAAGGGAAGACAGTTTCGTATGATGGTGTGTGTGTGTGTGTGTGTGTGTGTGTGTGATGGTATAGGGAGGGAGTAGGGGTGGTAAAGCTAATCAACAATCACTAAAATAGCTTGACTTAGGGTGGATCAGAGGCGGGGAGGTGACTGGTGACTCGCGACGCTGGGTGATGGAAGATGGTGACATAGATCCCCCGTTACTATGGTGATCTGGAACACTATAATTGACAAAACTCGTTCCTAATCGGTTGGGCGGTCTGGGTACAAAACCCCTCCACCAATTAATTCCTTTTATCGTCTTTCTACCCAAACTTCCAGAGCTAAAATATAATTTCTGTATATCAAAATTATCAGTACAGGTATATATAAATTCTGAAAGTATGAAATATTACATGTTCCACTATTTGACAATATTCCCCGGACACTATATCCGTATCACCTGGCCTTTGTCTGGTCATGGACTGCGTTTACAATGTGTTGTTCCTGGGGAGTGAGTCTCAGTATTGTATTACAACGAACAAAAGTGAGTGTACCCATTTAGAGCAAAAATAAATTAATACCAATTCAGAAACTTTATTTGTATTGTCTTATACACTGGAGCTTATATACATACAGCATATATGTGTGTGTGTGTGTGTTTTGCCACCATCAAGTCTACCAGTATAATTTTATCGTGTAATGAGTTTGAAACACAACACAGAAATTCGCCTCCTTTTTCTAATGCCAAGAGTTCGATGTTTACAACAAGGAGCAACATCTAACATCACCATACAATACGTAGAAAAGCTGCACTGTTGTGTGTGGCGGAGACAGGGCAGGTTGACGTGTGGTACACTCACATCATCAAGAAAATTGGTGTTCACAATTTTTCGTACGGTCCTCGCCCCTGACCCTTACCCTGCGGCACCACAGGGCCGATAGTGTGTGGCTGGTAAAATTCAGCTCTTTATATCGGGTCCAACTGTGTTCCGAGTATGATGTCATCAGCATTTGTTGACCTTTTACGTATTATGATTTCTTAGGGAATAAATTTGGATTATGATAAAAACCGAGAAAATAACAAAATTATCGTTTTTACGATGTTATTAATTATTTCTTTTTATTAGTGCTTATCATCACATTACTGTTGTTCATACGTGTATGTCAACCTTGCTTCAGACTTCACTTGTCTTCACCACAGTGCTCTGGGAATTAGGGAGGGAGAGACGGAAGAAGGAAGAGTCAAAGATGCATTAATTTGGGGGATAGATTAAGGTGCACAAAACAATGTCTCCCGGAAAAAACAATACCATAAGTCTTGAACTAATGTTGTGATTGTTTTACTTTTATAATCCTGTTTGTGAAAAATGTAAATGTGTCCTGCTAGTAGATTCTGGCAATAAGATGTTTACAAACAACCTCAGCTGGAGCGTTAATCAACAACACACACACACACACACACACGCCAGGCCAGGATGATGACCTGCTTGGTGTAAGATAAAATCCAACAGTAGCAGGCCAGAGAGGTGTGACAGTAAGGTAGAGAGGAGCAACAGTATTGCGGAAAGGTTTACTCTTCTTCAAGAATCGGTGGGAGAGGTGATACTCCCCCAAGAGACTGTGGGAGAAGTGAGACTCCTCCAAGAGACTGTGGGAGAGGTGAGACTCCTCCAAGAGACTGTGGGAGAGGTGAGACTCCTCCAAGAGACTGTGGGAGAGGTGCTGTGAAGATCTCTGCGTAGAAGAGCATAATGACCGGACGGAACCCATGAAAAAACAACAAACAAACAAACACACTAACAATATTTTAATAATCTATTTTTTTTGGTCGTATATCTCTACCCCTCCAGTGTGGTGACGTCATCTCTACCCCTCCAGTGTGGTGACGTCTTTTCTACCCCTCCAGTGTGGTGACGTCTTTTCTACCCCTCCAGTGTGGTGACGTCTTTTCTACCCCTCCAGTGTGGTGACGTCATTTCTACCCCTCCAGTGTGGTGACGTCATTTCTACCCCTCCAGTGTGGTGACGTCATCTCTACCCCTCCAGTGTGGTGACGTCATCTCTATCCCTCCAGTGTGGTGACGGCATTTATACCCAACAGTAAGTCGCCTCTTGTGTTAAAGGTGACCTGACAGCACGGTTAAAATGCTTCGTGTGCCGTCACCTCACCACACAGTTGTCACGGCTTGAAACACAGAAAAAAATAATATGTGTCGTAAGTTTAGAACACATAAACATTATCTATATCGTCAGTTTACGGAACAGAATCTATACAAACATCTGTGTTCTAAACTTTCGACGCCAGAGATATGACGTCACATCTTAAAATACCATGAATGTCTAACAACAACACAAACAACTACCATTCCTGTGCCCTGAGATCATGACACAGCCAAGCCAATCTGATCCTAAGTGTAATTGAGGAGGGATGGGGAGATACGAACCCTGGTCTTCAAAGTTAACAACTGAACCTCCCACACACTCACCCACACGAAAGCAATGTCAACAGCAGTTGTTGTTGATGTTGTTTGAGTCACTACGATGCTTGATGCTCTTCCTTATGTGACGAAACGTGATATTGGTAAGTGTGTGTATGTATGTGTGTGGGGGGGGGGAGGTATTATCGATAACACTTGTCTGTAACATTACGTTTTTCATTTGTTTTTAACGTGTGAGGAAAGTTTGTTAGCTAGCAGAGATCCTATGACTACAATCAGAGTTTTGAAGTTTTTGATTATTCTTTGTATTATTTGTCTTCCTTTTCGTTTTATTTTTGGTGGAGGGAAAAAAATGAAAGAAAAATAAATGCTTAAAAGAAGAAGAGGTAGATAGAAAACAAAAGTAAACATCAACACTAAATAAACAATAGATTGACAGGTGAGACCAGTGTTTTGTAAAGGGTGAAAGTAATCTAGTACAGTACAGGTAATTTGTCTTGGTACAGGTAAGGGTCTTCAATGCTTGTAAACACAAGAATAGAGATCACAACACCTGGATAATTGTTACCTTAATCCCTGCATCAACAGGACATAATTCATCTCTCATAATTCCTAAAGAAACAAAAATAATCAAACAAGAATTATCAAGCCAAAAAAAATCATCTTGTATAATAATTTACAAAAAAATAAACAAAAACAAGATGATGAAACAAGGTATGGAATAATCTTGATAAAACAGTATGATAGAAATTATGATAACTGATACAATGTGAAAAAACAAAAAAACAAACAAACACACATACACTACATACACCCTGTACTGTACACAAACACATAACATATTTCTGAACACAACAAATTCAGTCACTAAAATAAGTTGAGTAAAAATATTATATACATTTTAGTGTATATATAACAAATTTCCTTTTAATTGGTCATGTAAGACGAGGGGAAAAAACCCAAACAGAATCCACTAAATGAGTTGTTTCTAAGATGACGATAAAAATGACATTCTTGTTAGTGAGATGTGTTTGAGAGGCAAGAACTCAGAACCCATTAGTTTTGAGGTCGTTTTGTCTTTATTGTACTCATTAGTGTGTGTGTGTTTGTGTGTGTGTGTGTGTGTGTGTGTGTGTGTGTGTGTGTGTAGACTAGAAACTCAATATCCTCCTTCATGAGTGATAAAAGAACGTATACACAGGAAAAAAGAGGACAAAACTATTCCAAATAATCCCTATTGATCCACGTAAAAAAAATAAATGAAAATGAAAATGACAAAATATAAAGTGAAGCAAGAATTTTTTTTTTACTACTTCGAGCCACTCCTGGTCACGCTAGTCCTGGGATGTAGAAGAGAAGAGGAGGAGGAGGAGGAGGAGGAGGAGGAGGAGAGATAATTAAAGATAAGAGTCTTTGGCAAAAAAACAGAATTACTTCGTGTGTGAGCTGACTAGATAAACACTAAACTAGATGTTGATTTGGAGAAGAAACTTATGATTATTTTTTCTTTATCATTTTTCTTAAGGTATTGGTTGACAGTAGGTGCTAGGAAGGTTCAGGTAGGAAGGTTCAGGTAGGAAGGTTCAGGTAGGAAGGTTTAGGTAGGAAGGTTTAGGTAGGAAGGTTCAGGTAGAGAGGTTCAGGTAGGAAGGTTCAGGTAGGAAGGTTCAGGTAGGAAGGTTCAGGTAGGAAAGTTCAGGGAGCTGTAATGCTCTTAGTGGACTTAACATTTCTTCAAGTAATAATTTTTTTCCAAGTAGAAATTCAGAAGGAAAAAAGTGTATCTGTGTATATGTTGTGTATGAGCTATATGATTCTCTCTCACTCTCTTTCTCTCTCTCACTTACTCACTTATAACCTTAACTAAATATAAGAAATTAAGTACAGATAATATTTGGCTAACATGCTGGTTCCTTTGTTTATAAGCTAAACTTTCTCGGCTGTGGAGGTTCAACTGAATGTTCAGTCTCCTTACAGACACAATCCTCAGCTTCAGTGGTCAACACCTCACGTATCATCATTATCCATATTTAAAAGAAACTTGAAGTGTTTTGAGCTCAGGACAAAACAACTTCACTGATCAGTATTCCTTAACGTCTTGGACTATTTCAGAGACAGACGGTATAATTTTTATTTCTTTTTTAATACACTGAATCACATTGTTGTGTCGTAACCTCAAACCACTGGATAATGTTAAAGACCTTTCCCCGTAAGCTCACGTGAGTTCCCTTACGTGTTGTGATGAAGGAACAAGACGTAACTCAAGACCTCTACCCCGTCAACAATGGTTCATACCGAGTTTTGTGGTCCTCTGCTGTGAGCGACATACAGCTTTCTGACACTTCACTGTATGGACGCTTGTTGTTTGTCACTGTGTCTTCATCTCACAACACTGGGGCAACACACGTGACTACAGCCGCCAATCTCAGGATGGTGTTGACCGCTGGGAATTATTCACTTAATACACAACATAGCACCTTTTACATCGGGGTAGAGTACACAAAAATATACAACTTAAATACTAGAAACTTTGTGAAGGAGACCCTGTTGTCAGTGAGTGTTGAGAGTGTATCCTCAAGTTCCTCTCGTGTTGTGAGTATACGACAAGACAAAGGGGTGTTGGGTCCACATCCTACCAGCGTCCTACTCCTCATGATTAATACAATCCTATTATGAAAAAAAAAGAACATCTATAATGAACTATATAACAACTTGATGCTTTCGGAGGAGGACACTGCAACCTTTGTCGTGTCATCTCCTCACAACACAGAGAGGTTAAGTGATACATCCAACTTAAACAAGGATGAGGAGGCGTGTCTGAAGTGAGATGAAGGAGAGGCCAGTTACTCCGTGATCCCTGGCTGACCTTCCTATACTATTATAATGCTCAGGTGGTAAAATATAATCCTGTTGGTATATTTCTAGGGAAAGGTGTCAGCTCTTCGGATCATGGTAGCTACTAGCGGCAGTTTTTCCAAGGCTGTGATGAAAACATGTGGCAAATAAGACCTTTTGGATGACTTTGATTTACCTTAAGGAGAGAGAGAGAGAGAGAGAGAGAGAGAGAGAGAGAGAGAGAGAGAGAGAGAGAGAGAGAGAGTCCAGGCTGAGGTTGATAAAATAAGAAGATAGCATGAAGGAAAGTAAACCATGATCATCGTTGTTAGAGACGACAGTATTCAAGATTTATTACGAAAAGTTTGTTATTAGATTTTGAGAAAAACATCACAAGGAGAAATCATAATTATTGACCATCCATAAGTTAATTATTTATGACCACTTACATCTGGCATCACAGCAATGGTTTTCAAATTTTCCTTTGGCACGGTAGGTATATACAGAAAATAATAATGACAGAAACACTATTTACACATTCCCGAGGTCACACAAGAGTTGTTCAGTGACTCTTATTCTAGCCATTGTTGACGCCAACTTTGTCCGTTTGGCAGTGACGTCAAAGGAGAATATTATTGTAACTTTGAGTCCAAGTATTGTCGGCCATAAATATATCAATGAGTGGCTTACAACAGCTGTTTAAATTTAGAGGATAAAAGTCAGATGAGGAGGGCTCTGGTGAGGTGTGTGCGTGTGTGTGTGTGTGTGTGTGTGTGTGTGTGTGTGTGTGTACAAGTGTATATCAATAACATAGAACAGACTAACAACACTCACCTGAACTGGACATGTACAAAATTTGGCCACAAAATTTGAATTGCAAATGACGTCAACGTTTGACTACAATAACAGACACGACCAGCTGGTAATTCTTTTTTGTCTCTCACGAACTCACGTTGAAAAATAATTATCACATACCCAAACAGAATGTTAGAACTGAAGACCAAACAGCAATAGATTCATCACCAATAACATAATGTGGCTTCATTTATACGTTTGAGAAACTAGAAATGCCTTTTATGTATTGCAAAATTTCTTCTGTCAAAATGTATAGAAAAGCTACAAAAGGACACTAGAATGATGAGAGAAAATTCAATAAAAGGAATGGGTGACATTGCAAAAATCTTGACTCCCTCACTAGAGTCAGGTCACTCCAGGGAGGAGCCGAGGATGGTGGTGTTGGACTTGTCTTCAGCACAACAGGTCATCCTGTATAGAACATTCAATAGCTCTAACTTACATTCCTTCATCTCCATTAAAATTGAAAAGGGGTTCAGAGTCAAAATAAACTGAGATTATCATTCAAAAAACTTCTTTTCTTGTTTATGTTAAGGATGAACTGTATCCAGAGAGACTCACGGCGACGTAGCTGACTGGACCAACATCCTCACTACGAGAAGGTCCAGGCCGAGTCATGTTTTTAGCAGCGACGAAGAGATAAAAGAGAAACATCCTGGGACATAATCCAGGAAAGATTCCTTATACTGTTGCCTCAGGAACCAGCGCCAGGACCACTACAAGGCACTTCCGTGTCCGCCTGGATCTCCAAGTCTTATGCCCTTCAGGGGTGGAAATGTCATTCAAGTCCCGTAGAGTTCCTGTTATCACATGATTGTCGTGTGACACGGCATGACACACTCCTGGCCTGTGTCATTACCACACAAATACACACACGCACACTAGCATTCGGGTATGTGTCATACAACACTCACACGGCACGTGTATGGCCATGTCACACGAGCTGTCAGGAAGTGAGCGACGCTGTAGTCATGGTCAACTTCTTGGTTTATGTCTGATGGGAATGATTATATTATCTAGGAAGTGAGGGAGAGTTGTTGAAGCAGAGGTCATGTGAGGGTTGACCTCTGACCTCTGCTGGGATGAAGAGCAGGTCACTCACAAGATGAGTGGCTCCTGCTTGCTAAAGTCTCCCCTTAAAGTGCCTAAGTTTAAGTTTATCTTACATCACATTTTTGAGCATCACTGCGTGATTCACCACACTGCGCCCCCTCACACACACCTCCCCGCCTCCCTCACTGAGGAGCGAGTGAGAAGTAAGTTTCTGATATGTGCCTTTAGTGCTTCTTCTTCCTTGTTGAGAAAGAAGGAAACAGTGCATGAGAGAAAGCGATACTTTCTCCCTCGTCCGCTAGCCCAATAAAACTCACTTTTCTTTTCACTTAACTAGTCAAAAAAAGTGAGGATATTGAGGTTCGTTGCTTCGGTAAACTCGTCCTCCTTCCCAGCCTTCATCAGCCCCAGCGAGGTTAACACTTTACGATAAGTAGCTTCAATGTCTATAATAATATGTAACAAGAGGTGATCTCTGCAACAAGAAGTAGTAACAGCTGACCTCTGCAGCATTCAGCAGGTGATCTTTGCAACAACAACCTTCCTTCCAGTCTACAGCTGGACAGGTGTGTCAACAGATCAGTCTTCCTGACACTATGGATCAGGATTTTTTGTGCTGTTGTCCACATCCTGGTAAAACTCGTTCTTATGGACAAATTTCCGGGTCTCAGGTAAGTTCTGACTAACGAGATATACCATACAGTCAACACCAGACACTGATACACCGCAGTCTTTTTATCTGCTTAAATATTTTCCACTGTCTTCCGCTCACCGTCACATTGCCTCGTCCACCACTCACTCAAAATCAGGCGCACCAAAGTTAATCGATTTCCAGGTGATTAATGCGCTTTCAGCTAAACCACTCCACTTTAGCACTTAATTGCCATCAACGTATACATCGTTAGCTGGCTCATTCAGGCCCTTTAGGGGGGATTCATTTACAAAAAAGGACACCTATAATCTTTACAGTTTGTGTTCCTTTTCAACCTAATACTGAATAGGCTCTTATTTTAGCCGGGGTCGTCGATGTACTCCCGGCTGGCTTCTTATCCAGCCGACGTGCTCATCCTGTTGTCGTCACATATAACGAGTGTCAACAACTAACGGACGTCACTGGTAAACGATCGTCAACAGGTAACGAACGTTTTGGGCAACGAACGCCAGCAGGTTAATGAACGCCACAGGTAACAAACGGCACAGGGTAACATCACAGGTAGAGTCAACAGGTATCGTTCATCGTACCTGGGCGTGGAGTAGGCGAGGGACGAGTGACACATCACACCCTCACCTGTGATGGCCCAGTAAGTGGCCACCCTCGGCACCCAGTTTGATCACTCTCTCTTACACAACTCCCGGCTGATGGAAAAAAGTGTTCTTTACATTATCAGAGGAGTCTTAACCTCTCACACCAGATGCCCTCGGTGCTCTAGTGGAATTCCCGCCATGGGTGGTGAGGGCTGGCTAGCGTCTGGGGCGAAGGTGGATAGCATGGGCGGGTGTGGGGGCGGGTGAGCGCGGGTGGGTGACTGCGGCTTGTTGCTGTACTGTCCTCCCACGACGCCCATACCCGCTGATGAGGACACGGGTATGTTCATGGAACCATTGCGGATATAGTCCTTGGGGAAGTGGAGTTTTGAGGGCGGGTTCCTTCGTAGTGACCCGTTGTTTTGGGTGTGGGTGTGGGTATGGGTGTGGGCGGTGAGTGAGGGACCGTGTGTCGGCGGCTGGTAGGTGTTGTAGCGGGTAGAGAGGGGGTAGTGGTCGTCGGCGGCGGTGATGTTGTAGTGGTCAGGTGTGGTGTTGCGTCGACCGAGCGTGCCGTAACCTGCCGCCGCGCGATCTGTGGACGAGAAGGGGAAATATAATGTAAGTTGAGTGTTGGGTGTGTGGATGAGGCTCCCAGCTGACACCCAGTAAATAAACATCAGAAAAATAGGAAAACAAATACAGAGATAATAGGAGTTGATCAATAATAAATATAACCTAAACAGGACAGATACACAATTATAGATAAAGTTGTAAACAAAACCTCATATAATATGGCCTAGTTGTACACATATTAAAACACAAATGGTAAAAAAAATAGGGTAACATACATACATAATCCCTCTCTACCCAACCATGTACTCCTAACCTCTTCTTCAGCTGCCCCATCCACCTCTGACTACTGTTCCCTCACACGCCGTCGTACACTAATACTCACCAGTCGTCTCTTGATATAATCCCCAGGCAAGTCTCTTCACCACATACTCATCCAAGCAGCCTAACAACACCCTAAATTTATATAGATCAATGTTATACTAGATGTATCGTACGTCATCGCAAGTTGTCGTACGTCGACATAGTTACTTTACCTACAGTGTCTAAACATACCACTCATATACGTCACTCGGTCCCCCAGGCAACCTACGACACACTCCAGCGCGACCTAACTACCACGACGTTAGATTATCTCCGTCTCACGTCATCGCTAGTTAAAATTTTCTTACTACCTATTACCTATTTTCTCCGTATCCTTTCATCCCATAAACTTACCTAAGGCGGCGTTGTATTGGTTCCGTCTCACGTCGTCGTACGCATCATCCATGTTGAGGTCGTTGTGTGAGGGCGGTGGGGGGAGGATGTGGGGTGGAGGTCTGGAGGCGTACTGGGGGGGCGGCTCCAGCTGTTCTATGAGGTAGGTACTGGCCGCCGTCACCCTCGCGGCCTCTGCCTCGTATTCGTCGGCTGAGTCCTGAGGAAGAGAGTACGTGTGGTTAGGGACAGAGTACATGTACTGAGGAAGAGACTACATGCAGTGAAAATGAGAGAGAGAGAGAGAGAGAGAGAGAGAGAGAGAGAGAGAGAGAGAGAGAGAGAGAGAGAGAGAGAGAGAGAGAGAGAGAGAGAGAGAGCAAAACACAATAATACACCTAAAAAAAACATCTATTACAGAACATCAAATATTATGTGTTTCCTTCATGAGAACACATCATAAACATCAACGGGTTCCTTCACCAAGACCTAAACTACCTCAAAAAAATTCATTACACAAAAAAAAAATCCCATATATATTTAAAAAAAAAATCTCTGAGGGACATTTTTAATAACCTATTAATACCGTAACATTTAATTTCTTTTTAAAATTACGAAAAATTCCCAAACACGTATTTATTCCCATTTTATCCTTTTCATCACTTATGGCTGTATTTGTATCATTTATTCTTTGTTGTGATTGGTTGATTAGAGGTTTTAATTGGTTTTACTGATTGGCTGATTGGGTGAATATAAAGTTTTAACTTGGTCGTTCTCGTACACAGTCACACCAGGGTTACCATGGTAATAGTAGAAGCCAGGCCGAGCTTTGGGCACACACACACACACACACACACACACACACACACACACACACACACACACACACACACACACACTTTAACAAGCCATCCTTCCCAGACCGTACGGGGCCATCTCCTCCCACACTCCTGCATTCTTCTCCTCCTCCTCCAACATCCTTCTCCCCTCCTCTTCCTCCAACAATGCACAAATGGAATGGAGTTTTCACATTAAAACTTTTCACTTCCAAACCTTCATATTTATCTCCGTTAAGCCAGCCTGGTGAGCTGTAGTGTTGAGAGGTAGTGGTGGTGGTGGTGAGGGGTAGTAGTAGTGGTGGTGAGGGGTAGTAGTAGTAGTGGTGGTGGTGGTGGTGAGGGTAGTAGTAGTGGTGGTGAGGGGTAGTGGTGATAGAGGTAGTGGTAGTAGTAGTGGTGGTGAGGGTAGTAGCAGGTGTGGTGATAGAGGTAGTGGTAGCAGGTGGGTGAGGGGTAGTAGTAGTGGTGTGTGTGTGTAGAGAGAGAGAGAGAGAGAGAGAGAGAGAGAGAGAGAGAGAGAGAGAGAGAGAGAGAGAGAGAGACCCACCCACATAAACCAACACGCCAGAACCCCTATATATCCAACCAAAACATCACTACCATCCACATCCACACAAACCAAAACCCGCTTAAC